>NW_010555285.1:14146-17323 GCF_000687285.1 Phaethon lepturus | reverse complement strand
TTTCCCTGCAGTGCAGCGTCTGTGGATCAGCATGAGAAATAGGCTGGGGATAAAAAGGGACACCTCCATGCCTGCAACAACATCTCTGTATTTGCCACGCCAGCCCAACGAGACTCTTGTCCTTCCCAGAGATGTGCCCACATAACGTGCTGCAGTCAAATCCATTTTCGTTAGTTTAATGGGAATGAAGTAACTGGGCAACATCGTCAGTGAGAGGTAGAAGGTCAGAGAACCAGCTTGATCTGATGGTTGGACTTGATGATCTTGAAGGTCTTTTCCAACCTTAGTGATTCCGTGATTCTGTGATCACACAGCAGGGATAATTCTTACCTTGCTTAGATGCAGACGGGAGGTACAGTCGTATCTGGTTGCCCTGTAAGTGTTAAGATGGTGAGGAGGAAGGAGGATTTAGCCTTCCTGCAGCTCTGAGTTCAAGCAGAGGCTCCCACCTGCGGATGCCCAGATTTTACCTCCCAGTAGGCTAACTCCTTGTCAGGCCTCTTTGCTACCATCTTTGCTATTAATTCGAGGCATCTTTTCCTTCTTGTTACCTTTACTCCTCACTTTCCTGCAGTTTCCATACAAGGATCAAAAGCAAATATTTCATACCACTGTGTTACATGGATTTTCTGCGGTCTTTGTTTGCTTGTGGTACTGAAAAGTCACTGTTTTAGGCAAAGGTCCTTTTAAGGGACCGTCTTGAACTCCCTCGGTCTGCAGATAAGGCCTAGGGGTCAACACAAGGGAGAGAAGAAATAATAAATGGGAGAGACAGGAAAAAGAGAAACTTTGGGAAAGAGAATGGTTCAAGTGGAAAGATCCTGTTATAAAACAGTACGGCTAATTAGTAACTGGATATAATTGGCTAAACTGGCAACCAGCATCCTCCTGAACAGCTGCAGGTAGCGATGCCTCAGCTCTGTGGTTGCCATCACTGGAGCTTCCCTGGCTCCCCCCTTCCTCAGCACAGCAGTAGATCAAAACTTGCTTTTAACGCACCCTCCTCTCCGTACCCCTCAGTAGAAAGAAAACACCAAGGATCGCTGACGCAGCCATCTTAGCGAGGCTTTCGTGCCTGCAGTGTTGCACCTCAATGCAGGGAGAGGTGGGGAGGAGGGCAGCTGCCCCCCAGGGACGCCTTTGCTGTCACTTGAGTGTGGGCAATGGCTCCGTCAGGACCCCAAGCCTGGTGGTGCACGGGAACATTCACCTCCTCCACATCACGTGGAGCAGGGCAAGCCCCGAGCAGCTTGCCCCACTGCTCTGTAGGTCCAGGAGACCTCAGAAATGAAGCAGGGGTGGGTTAGGGTAAGATACCCCCAGGGAACCCCGACAGCATGGGACGAATCACCTCCTTCTTGAAGCAAGGGCAGGAGCAGGGCGCACTGCGTCAGCTAGCAGAGCCTGGCCCACCAGACGTACCACCACGGCCACCATCACATCAGTCCCAGCACAGCCCAGCTCGGAGCAAGGCCACCCCTCTTAGTTTGCAGCCCACACTCTGCAAGGGCCGTTGTGTCTGTCTTATAGCCAGGGGACTCTGCTATAATATATACATACTCCTGCTATAACATATGCAAAGTTCTGGGTCTGGGTGAAGAACTTGCTCAGCAGAGAGGGTGACCATGTGCTTAGAACTCCTTCAGAGACATTCGGTTCTTGGGGCAGTGATTGGCAGGAGCTGGAGCATCCCTTGATGATCTCAGCATCCCAGAGTCATAAACTAGTTGATACTGGCAGGGACCTCTGGTTGTCCAACCCCCTTTCTCAAGCAGGGCCACCTAAAGAAGGTTGCCCAGGACCATGTCCAGTGTCCCCTTGCATGTCCTGGTGTTTTTGTCACCCTCTCGCTACACCCAGCCTGGTTTCATCCTCAGGCTCCTTGGTGGAGCTTGGCAGCTCACGTCCTTCCCCCTGCTCACCATGCCCAGCGCACCCTGGGGAGGCACAGCCCATGGCTGGAGGACATGTGTGGTGGAGGTCTCCTGCACAACCTTTCTTTCACCATCAAGCTGATTTTGGGAAATCAGCGTCGGCTGGGGTTAGGAGGGAGGAGCACAGCATCGTAGCGCTCAGTCGGTCGCTCTCCTTGGAGATGCCATGACCGCTGACAACAGGTTGCTGCAGGGGGTTGCCATATCTCTCCCTCCCAAAGGATGCTCAGCCGGCTCGCCGTGGCTCTGCAAGGCTCAGACACCATCTCGGAGGAGGCAGGGCACGTGGTGTGGCACTTGCCCTGTTGGGAGCCATTTGCTCTAAAAAAAGGTTTAATTAGCAATAGTCATTTTTCATGCTGAGAGGTTAATACGGTCCCTGTATGGGTTATTCATGAGATTTCAGAGTAGCCTCCATCAAAACCTTCTTTTTTTTTTTTTTTTTTTTCAGCTCAGCCTGAGCTAAGGTTAGTGATGACTGGAGGGACTGGAAATGGAGGCTCGAGGGGTGGCATGGGGCTGCAGAGCAATTCGTTACAGCCCGGGTAAGCCTCTGCTCCGTGCCGGGGTGCCAGCCCCTGAAGGAGACGTGGTCTTCAGGACACGAGTCCATCTCCCTTCCCTCTCCGCAGGCGATGCCCATGTCCCAGACCCTCTCTCCCAGGCGAGCGCGACCGTCATTTCCATTTTTTCCACATCCAGCGTTGCCAATTTCTTTTTCACCCTGAGTGCCATAACAGATGACTTCGTTTTTAACTCCCAGCCTCCTGGGAGTTGCCTACCTGCAATGGCACTCCAAATCCAGCCCTGGTCCCCTCAGTCCCGGGACACTCAGCTGAGCCCTCAGGTTGGGACCAGCACAGAGCAAACTTCCCCGGCAGCTCAGCAAGCCCCTCTGGTCAAGAGCAAGCTGTGCTTTCATGGAGATCCTAAGGTCCGGCAAATACCCTGACTTCCGGTTTCTGAGCCCCATGGCTGGATCTGATCTGGGTGATGATCCCATTTACCCAGTTCAAAGCGGGGTCTTAACGCACAGACGGTCACTCTGGATCAACAGCAGTCCCCCCCACAGCTCCCTGTGGGGACCAAAACCAACTCCAGTTACTCAAAGCAAAGCACAAGCCAAGACCTAGGAGACAGCGTGCGTCACCCTGTCCTCGTCCGTCCCTGGGACCAGCCTCTGGGAGATCAGTGCCCCTGTACTCGGCACTGGTGAGGCCGCACCTCGAATCCTGTGTTCAGT
>NW_010555285.1:0-13630 GCF_000687285.1 Phaethon lepturus | reverse complement strand
CCCCCCCTGCAGCAGCCACCATTGCCGCGAAGCCTCGTGGCAGCGCTGGAATCACCGTGAATCGCTTGGCCGGGCGCAGAGCACCGCGCCGAGCTGCAGCGAGTCCCCGCATCCCTTGGAGGGGAATGCCAAACCCGCCGTGGCCGCGCAGAGGCTGGCAGCGCGTGGCCCCCCGAGCCAGGGAAGCGCAGCACCACGTCCTTTCACTGCTGGAGAGAGGGCTGGGGCACAGAGTCCCAATTTCCCCCTCCCTGCTAGAAGGGACCTCGTGGGCTCCAAGCTCCCAGGTGGTGGCACAGAAGCTCCCGCTGCTGCCGTCGCGTCAAGGACTGGCACCAAGGTGATGCCGTAGCATCATTTATTATATTGTTCCTATTTTCCCTCTGCGACCCAGTGAATAAATCAGCTCTGGGGGTCTGGGCCAGCACTCCTGTGATTCCCATCTGAGCTCTCCACCTCCTCCTGGGCTGATGGATCCCGCAGAGGCGGGGAGCCCAGGACGATCCTTTGCAAGAAAAGCTTTCCTGGGAAAACACCTTTAGATTTTGTTTTAATTGCACCTCTCTCCCCACCCCGTGTGGCGTACGGCGCTGCTAATGAAGACTGAATAGAGCAGCAGCCTCTGCATGCGAAGCCGCAGAGGACGGTGACTCTGGCTGCTTGTACCATGCACGTGAACGACAAATCTAATTGCCGTTTCGGAGCAGTGATTAGCGCGGCAGCAAGCTGTCAGCCAGGGATGGCGAATAAATAGGGCTCAGCAAAGCTGCCCTGGGAGGAAAGTTCACGAGGGAGCAAGAGGACAGGAAGGACGGAGCAGCCGACGAGACCATGGGGGAGTGGAAGATGCCGCAGGGTTGGGTGGCCTTTGCCCGTGATGCCACCTCCCAAGGGAAACCTCTCCTGGGGGTGGTGCAAGACCACAGCCTGCCCCAACCCTTCTCCTCCCCATGCCACGCAGCGTTATGGGTTCGTATGAGGTCTGGCCACCCCCTAAACCCAGTTAGGGGGAAAGGAAAAGCAGCCCCGGGATGCATCTCCCCTTGAGTCACCACGCTGACCTCAGCCACGCACAAGGCTCCGGCTCCACTGCTCTGCCCCTTGCGTCTCCCCTCTGCCTGTGAAGCATCTGGGATCAAAGGAAACTTTATTAACGGGCGTTACAGAGTGTAAAGCACGTGGCAGGAGAGGCGGCTAATCCTGCACGGCCGGAGGAAGGAGGGGGCTGTGGTGCACAAACCGCAGCACCTACACCTTTTAAGCACTGTTGGAAAAAAGACATAGCCAAGCACGTAGCAGTTGAGGTTAAAATTTCATGCCATCCTCAAGTAAACCACTTTTTCCCCCAAAATAAAGCTTTTACATTTGCAAAATCCTCCAATTAATCTTGCCATTTAACCACAAGCTGCAAAACTTAAAGTAGGGAAGGAGTAGAGTTTATTTCCCATAACTTGCTGCGCTCAACGTCTCCTGTGCTTTATCAGACCTTGACATTGGATAAGAGGCTGGGCCACAGACTCCCAGTGTGACCCTGGACAAAGTTTTTGGGCCCAGTTCTTGAAAAGCATGACCTTGGCTCGGGTGAGTTGGTTGCCTTAATACCTTGAGGAAAGGTCCTTATCCTTCATGAGTCTCAACGTTCTCCAGATATTTCCCCTCTTTCCAGGTTTCTGGAGGTTTGTGCTTTGCTCATAGCGGTAACAGGCCAAAAAAGTTCCTGCAGAGGTTAAATGTTGGCACCCAAACAAAATTTTAGGAAAAGATAGCAGCTCCCCAGTGGTTTTGGGGTGGAATTGAGGGCATTTTCCCTGCTTGGATGGCCTGAGAAAGGGAGACGTTTTAGACATCGCTTCGTCAGAGTTGCAGGCATGCTCTTTTTTCTAGGACATAGAACAAAAACCTCACCTTCTGGAGACTTTGGGGGGAGATTGGTGTTTTTCAGTGAGATTTTGCTACTTGTTGCCTGGGAGGGCAAAAGGAGCCACACTCATGACTGACAACCGAATAGCTCCAAATGTTGTGTACATCTTCAAATGCATACAGGTCAGGAACCGAAGGTCTGATCCAGCGAAGTCTGAGGTTTCAGGCAATCCCACGGTGCCTGGGAAAATTTTTTAGGCATGTGCTTATGTTCCCTGGGTTTTCTGAAGTGTAAATGCACCTGAAGTCAGGCCAGGAAGGGTCCTTCATGTGCCCTGGAAATGCAGAAATGGCTCGGTAGAAATGACCCTGCCTTGGCACGGGGACACAGGTGACATGGGGGACACAGGTGACACAGGTCTTTCCCAAACACGTGGGTTTATGCAGTTGCACATCCTCAGGCCATCCACAAACACATGCTGCTCCAGTGGGGGATGTTCACGGGCGTTCCAGAGGCCTCTTTTAAGCAGCCTCAGCTGATGGCTAGCTCATTTATTTTTGTTTATCTTAATTGACTTGATTGAAGTCAGCTTCAGCTAAAAATATCTCACATCTCTGATCAGCCCTGAACTGCTCCCGGGCCGTCACCAAGCTTTTGCTCCCCATGGGTCTCCAGTGTCTCTTGCTTGTGTTGGCATGTCCCATAGCAAGCTGCATGGTCCTTGGTAGCCCCATTGCAGGTCGCCCCACAGCTCTACTACCACATAAATGAGTGGCCGAAGTCCATGACCTCTTGCTCTTCCCCCAAAAACTTGGGCGTCAGAGGCTGAGGAGTTTGCTAGTCCCATCTCCAGCACTTCAACCCCTTGTTGCTCAGCCTTACAGGAAAGAGCATGCGTTTTTCATCCTTTACAGTAAACAGAGCCTTGATCCAGGCCTTTAAGTCTGTCTAGATTTTGAAATAATTACAAGCAGCCTCCTAACTTGTACGAAGTTTGATTTAAGCCTTAATTTAATGGTTTATCTGGAGAGCAGGAAGTAAGCTGGGGCTGCCAATTATGAGCCATCTGTTTTCTCCTAATATTTTGCAGGCTTCAGACCAGCAAACAAGAACCACCACAGCTGGACCATCACTTCTGCCAGTTGCAAACAACCCACCGAATCTCTCCCCACCACCAGGGACCATGTCCTGGGGTCTTCAGGGATGAGTGGCTCCTTCCAGCCCTGGGGACAGTGGTGAGCACGGCAAGGCACGGGTGGGTTGCTCTGGAGAGGTCAAGAACCAGCATGGGTCAGTGCTGGAGAGGAGGGAGATGCTTCCTCAATAGGGACAATGGAGGTGGTTGCTTTGAGCAGGACCCTACACTGTGATGGTACCTGGAGAAAGACCCTTAGAAGGTAGATGGATGGGACAACCCTGGGCAAAGAGGGATGGACAGATTCCTCTTGCAGAAATAGCTGTTTCACACATCCCTCCTCACAGCAGCCCAAGGAGAAGATGCCAAGGAGCTTCTTTCAGCCGGGAGAGGTGATCGTAGCTGGGAGAGGAGCAGGGCTGCCTAAGACTAAATAATTCCCCCTGCCCAGATCAAGGCAGCAGGGACAGCCATGTGTCCCCAGAGGTCAAGACAGGGAGATGGCCTTCCCTGCTCCCGTTCCCTGTGTGCACCAACCTCCAGGTGAGGACGGATACTGGCAAGCGGAGCTGGCTCTGCTCCCAGGCCAGCTGGTCCCACGCCCTTGGTGCATCACCAGAGTCGAGCAATTCTAGCAGCTCTGAAGTTAATAATAACTCTGGACGTGATCACATCAGGCTTGCTCATCCCTATAATCTTCTCCATGTAGCGGGTTTTTTTTTTTTAAACCTCTATTCTAAGTAAGTTCAGCATAAAAGCTATTTGGGGGCTGCTGAGAGGTATCTGCCTTCCGTGGTGTAGGGACCTTGTGGAGATGACATCTCCCTCCGCTCCCACATCATCAACAGAGAGGTTCCCCAGGGAGGTGACTCAGAAAATATCTTTGAGAAGTCAAAAATTGGGGACTCTCCCTCCCGTGCAGCAGTTTCAGAGCAGCCCTTGCTTTGATTCTCAGAAGGTTTCATTGGAACCTCGATGAAGCTTGCTGGGGTTTTATACACCAACCATTAAACAACAATAAAACAGCAATAACAGAAGGATCATTTACCAGATGTTATCACCTCCCTTGTCTGCATTCTCTCCTGCAAAATGTTCTGGCTGCAGCATTTTGCTCGGGTACCACCTCTGCTGCCCTGCCCGTGGTGGCACAGGTCTCTCCAGTGGCAGAGGAAAGCTCACCCTGCTTGGGTGCAAGGCATGAGGAGCAGCAGAGGGTGAAGAGCCAGCGCTCTGCCCCAGCCCAGGCTCGGGAAGCTTTGGAGGGCGGTTGCCTTCTGGGTTGTTCATGACTTTGATTCATGGCGCTAGAGATGCTCCTGCGGGAAATACCACGTTGCCAGCTCTGCTGAGTCACACTGCTGCAAGCGCCTTCCCCACCCAGCTGGGAACCCTCTGTCCAACAACACTCCTACCCCACCGGTTTTTGCTATACATGGACAAGGGTGACAGCTCTCAAGGGCC
The DNA here is from genome assembly GCF_000687285.1 of Phaethon lepturus. Lineage (NCBI taxonomy): Eukaryota > Metazoa > Chordata > Aves > Phaethontiformes > Phaethontidae > Phaethon > Phaethon lepturus. The sequence continues at coordinate 9,173 of NW_010555285.1, read as the reverse complement.
CAGGAGACCAGTCAGGGCTTTCCAGCCTGACGGCTGCCACCGTGCTCTCCTCAAGACCTCATAAATCAGATCTCTTGGTGCAATGTGGGCTGAAGAACAAAGACATTGGCCAGGGACAGTGCGGAAAGGTCAGGGAGAGACTTGGAGGAAGCTTGGAGACACCACCATGGATGGGGAGAGGCAGGAAAGTTCTCCAAGCGTGGATAGCGCACAGCCCCAGCCTTGCCATTCACATCTTGCAGACTGAAGGCAAAAAGGTCCAAGCTCACCGCACCTCCGGCTGGTGTTGGCTGCTCCAAGCACAACTCCACGAGACCTGCCCGTGTGGGGCGGCAGGGCAGCTTCTCCATCCCACACCCACCCAGAGCGGTGCTGCAACCACCTGGTGACCGACCCAGGTCCCCAGCCACCCTTTTGGGGCCTGAAGGAGTTGGCATTGCTGGGCTGACTCCTGCCCACAACCGTGCAAGTCCAACACCTTCTCTTTCCACCTGCGCATATCACAGAATCACAGAATCACTAAGGTTGGAAACGACCTTCAAGATCAAGTCCAACCATTAATCCAGCGCCACCATGTCCCCTTTCATCACACCTTTCTCCCAAGTTGCTTCTTGGGGCGGAGCTCCCCAATAGTATCCTCAAAACCACCCTGTTGCCCTTCTGAAGCCCCGTCTTCCTTGCGATGCCACCAAGGACAGAGTGTCCAGGGCCACAGCACCACTGGCAGGTCCCTCCCTGTGCCACCTTGCAACGTGGGACGGCACCTGGGGTGGCTTCACGGACCGCTCTGCCGGGACACATTTTGCATCACCTTCGTTCCACCAACTTATCCTCGGGGTGAAACTCTGTCCTTGCTGGGCTTCAGTCTGCGAGTCTCCTAAAAAGCACCTTAAGCCAGCAGACCACTGTGGTTCGTGAAAGAACACGGGATTCCTTCGTCTCCCCGGGTTTTTGCTGGGGTTTCAGTTAGCAGCGCCGAGCCGGAGCCCTTGATGCTTTACAGCTCTTCACTAATGCGCTGGTGCTTCCCAAAGCAAACTATTTCTGGCCGTGCCACAGAAGGGAAGGTGGAAGGTCCCCATGGCAAGTTATTTATAATCCTGCTGATGGCTGGCTTCTGCTTTCCCCCCGAGCATCGCTTCTGCAGGCAGGAGGCAGGAGTTTTTAAACACTGCAATTAGCTCTGTTGTCAGTCCTCGCTCAGAAATCATCATCAAACCTCCCTTAGGAAGAACTGGCCATAAACCTCATCCACTGAGCCCGGGTTGACGACAGGTGAGCTGCGGGATGCTACGCTCATCGTCCCTCCCAAATTCAAGGTAGCCGCAAATACCATGAAAATCCTGTTGCCCAGGGGAGATGAGGAACAAAGTCTGAGCTATCGTTTAGGGTCCCCGGGGACCACGGGACACTCAGGTCTCGTGCTTTCCTTTGCAGAGCTCTTACATCAGGCTCTCCCTGTCTCCGAGGAGGCCACATTTGCCCGGTCCCCATCCAGAGCGGGAGTGTTACTGGTGAGGGTCACTTCAGGTCACCTTCTGGAAGAGGGAGTCTCGGCATGGCCATGGCAGCTGCATGTATTTTACGCTGCCTTTCTTTTCCCTTTAGACTCGGGAGATCTTATGCGGCAAACCAGGTCCTACCACTGTGTTTCAGCAGCTGGAAGACAGAAATACCCGGAGGAGTCAGGGTGCAGAGACCTTCCCAGTTCATTGCACCCGTTTGGGACTGGCCACCAACTTGCTGGGTGGGAGGAGCCCCTGGAGCCTTTTCTATGGACCCCCACTAAGCTCCGCTGGACCTGGTCTGCCCCCGGAGCAGACCCAGGCAGGACACGACGTCCCCATCCGTGCTGTGGGATGCAGCATGGGGCGGATAGATAGGGAAATGTTTTCGCAGGTCTGTACCACTCCAGGGACACCAAATTTGGGTGGCCACCACCAAGCACCCCCAAGGAAGCCCAGCTGGGACTATGCAACACCTTCACCCCCGGCTTATGCTAAACCCCAGCCCCGTGACCCAGCAGACACAGAAGCTGCAGGAGCCCCTGTGCCCCCCTCTCCCCTTTTTGTCCTCCATGGTTATTTTTTAATTTCCCATAGCAGGAAGGAAAAGGATTCGCAACAGCCCCCAGCCCATCTGCACTCATGGTTCCAAGCACTAATTTCCACAACCCCAGGCAGGGAGGTCCATCTTCACCATCACCATCATCATCATCACAGCCCCGTGAGGGCCCGGACCAACCTCCTCCACGCCATCCCCCGTCCTGCAGGGATGGAGAGGGAAGCCCCCAGGAGCAGGCTGCTTGAAGTGGGTGCCCCCATAGCAATGTCCCCCGGTGACAGCGCTGTCCCCAAGGATCCCCGTCCCTCTGTCCTGCCCTTGCCGTGCCCACGGGAGGAGCTTTGAGGTCATCCCTGCTGACATCGAAACCAGGACTTCACAGCTCCGTGCTCAGGGTGCCTGGGAGCCGCAGTGCCGTGCTTTAATTAAATATTCTCGAGGTGCCGTACGCTCTCACAGGTGAGCGTGTCGTTTGTCACCTCTCCAGCCTGAAGGGCTCTGGACGGGGACTTCGGAGCCCTTCGCCTAATCACCCATCCCGCAGCAGCCAGAAAGTGTCGGGCAGATAATTAAACAGCATTGCTCTTACCGGGAATCGGTGATGGACGGAGATGGCTCTCCGCTGCAGCCCAGCAATCCTATTCGTTAGGCATGTTAATGGCCTATGGCGCTTTATTAAACATATGCACTCCTGCCAATACAGACTGGCCCTGGTCTTGGTGATGGGTGGGAGGGATCCAGTAGATAAAACGCACATGGAATTTTACCGGGACTCTTTTTCCCCTGCTTTTGGCAGCTCGAATACACAAATGGGAGCCGTTTGTCCCAATTAAGAAATCCTCCTCAACACAGAGGTAGATTAAGACTAACTGGACCCAAACCACACCTCCAACAACCTTCCCCTCCACTGCTGCTCGCCTCCAGGTTGGCATGCAGTGTCCTACATGGGGCGTCCCTAACCCGTGTCCAGGTCCTGCTACAGCCTGTCTCATGAGGGGTGGATGGAGATGGGCAGCCCGATCCTCCAGCCAAGGTCCCACCTTGGCGTTTCCACAGAATCATAGAATCTTTGGGTGAGAAGGGACATTTCCAGGCCATCTAGTCCAACCCCCTGCCATGAGCAGGGACATCCCCAACTCGAGCAGGTTGCTCAGAGCCCCGTCCAGCCTGACCTGGGATGTTTCCAGGGATGGGGCATCCACCACCTCTCTGGGCAACCTGGGCCAGAGTTTCACCACCCTCATTCTCAAAAATTTCTTCCTTCTATCTATCTAGTCTAAATCTCCCCTCTTTGATTTTAAAGCCATTACCCCTTGTCCCATCACAACAGGCCCAGCTAAAATGTCTGTCCCCATCTTTCCTATAGGCGCCCTTTAAGTCCTGGCCGGCTGCAAGAAGGTCTCCTGGGAGCCTCCTCTTCTTCCACCTCCAGCACGCACTGCATCCTCCCACCAGCTGGGGGGCTGCACGGCATGGGGAGATGTAAACCTTACCCCAAACATGGGGCAGCAGAAGCACCAGCAAAGCAATTTACTCCAGGACATGTAACTCCTTGGTCCCCAAACCCTCCAGCTCCCTACAGCTCTTTTTAGCAGGTGGAGAATTTGCTCCTTGGGAGGGTCAGCGCGCGCAGGCAGAGGCACACCGCAAGGCAAAAACGCTGATGCAAGCAAATCCAGCATGCCATCGGGAGGAAGACTGTGCCCTCCGGACTATTTTTGGCTTGTTTTTCTTAACTACGGAGCCACTGATCTATGATATTGTTGCTGCTGTGACTAAGGGCTCTGCAGTTGGAATCGCATCAAGACGGAGTTGGAGAGAGGGTTGTTGAGCGGGTCTCGGGGGACCGGTAATGGGAGAGAGCCCTTCACCTCCTGTTTACACTTTAATGCCCATCCAGGTTATTCATTATTTATTGCTAATGTATTTATAGAGCATTACTAGCACGCACGGTGCTTTGCAGACATTTGGGGAAAGGGTCCTCTCTCCTTCAGATACCGCGGTATAAATAGAGCGGTTAAACACAACACGGGCTCTGCTGACCCGCTGCCTTTGTACCCGAGCCCTGACGAGCTGGAGGGGCCATCTCTGCCCTCCTGGGTCTCGTGGCTTTTCCGTGGATGATTTTTTTCCCTGCTGTGTGGTGTTTGCTTCGTGGATCTGCTGGATCCTGGATGCACAGCAAAGCCAAGCCTGGCTCTGGGCACCCAAACCACCCGCTCCCTGACGCCCATCAATCTGCGCCCTTGTTCGTAGCCCGGGGGCTGCAACACAACGAAGCGAGCTGGCCGTCGCAATCCAGTGCTGCAGGGTTTCGTTTATTTGGGGTGAAAAACCACCCTGATGACTCCAGGTCCCATGACCAGGAGGTCCTGATTCACTACCTTCACTTGCCCCCTGCCTCTCCCTCCGCAACCCATCAGGAATCATCTCCACAACCCAACTCATAACCACGATGACCACCACCGGCCCCAGCAGACCTGCCCACCCGCAGCTGCATTTGCAAGCCCGTAACGTTTAAATGCAAAATCTTTGATACCACCTTAAAATATGCACCAGTTAGCTCAGCGGCTCCGATTCCACGCGGCTCCCTGGATGCCGACGCATCAATTAGCAGAAGCGCGGTGGGCTGGCACCCTGCGGGATGGGTGCTGGCTGCGCTACCAAAACGACCCTCACCATCCTCTAACCCAGCGGCGTACGGGATCTGGGTGCTACCAGCTGGGACATACGGACACGGGGGCTGTGGAGCAAGAAGAGGGGGTGGCATGAAGCAACGCGGCCAGTGGTGGGGCTCTGCCGGCGACCGCCGAGCCCGGGGATGAGCTCATGCCTGCAGCAGTAACCACGGCCAGCCACAGCCCGCCCGGACGTGCCGTCCCTGCCTTGTTTTGCCTGCCCATCCTGGCCTGCCTTTTATTTCCCACTTCTTATCTGCCCGTGCTGAGCAGACGGGACAGGGGAAGGTGGTTTCTGGCAGGTCGTGGGGAAACATGACCATGGGACCAGGGAGTCCCAGCCTGACCTCCGGCCCCAGCGCCCATCGCGTCTCTGCACCATCCCTGGAGCAAGAGACAAAATCTGGGACTTACTCCCCCATTCTCCTGCGTCCTGGGGACTGTCCCACGTTGGGCTAAAAGCAGATTTTTACAAAAACTTCTGCAATCCCAAGAGAGTGCAAGCAAGGGAGGGAGGGAAGTCACCTGGGACGAAGCAAAATCTGAAACAGGACCTCTCGCTCCAGTGCCAAACCCCTTGCTAGTACAGGTGGGAGGATTTTTCTAAGTGAAAGAGGTGTCGTTTCCAACAGCTTCACGTGGAAAACGTCAAAAGAAAATATTCCAGCATTTTTCCACGGCTCATCCCGCAGAGAAATGAGCAGTTCCAGTGTCACAGGTGTGAATTTTAAAGGGATGCTGCACTCGGCTGCCGCCGGCGTTTGCTGAGCAAAGGTTAATAGCCGGGTTCAAACGCAGCAATTTACAGATGACAGGATTTCTGCTCTCACCCTGCCGCAAAGCACATGGCCGGGGCAGAAAACCGCCACTTGAAAGGAACTTTCAGGAAGAGGAAAAAAAAAAAAACCAGAATAGAGCCAGAAGGAGAAACAGAAACGCCCCATCCGAGAGGGCAGAGGAGGCAGAGAGCCGCCGCACGCGATGCGCTCCGTTCTGCTCCTTCCCCCTCCGTCCCGACACATCTCACGACGATGTCACAACCGGCACGTCAGCTCTTCCCCACCGCCGATGCCCCGGGAGGCACGAGGCTGGGCACGAGCATCCCCCCGCAAAAGCCATTCAGCCTTTGCGCCTGCAGAGCACGACTCCAAAATGTGCCCGGGAGAAGCGCAGAGGCCAGAAAATGAATTTTTTTTTTTAAATCATCTATTATGTCTTCAGCTCCTCCCTTCTAACCATGCCTGTGTGGCAGGGGAGACAAAGGGGCGTGGGTTTAGTGCTGTTAAATGCCAGTTTAAGGCTGGCAAGCACCAGAAGCGTCTCTGCGCCATCCACGGTCTCCCGCTCCGCTGCCCCGGCACTTCTCCAGCGTGGAAACGCAGGCAGGGCAACGCTGGGGCCGTGGGGTGCTCTACACCCAAAGCTGCGGCTCTCACGCTGCCCCCAAAACACAAGGAAAACGTGAGCAAAAATACGTGGATGATTACAGATCCCGAGACCCCCGGGTGATGTGGCGAGGAGGAGGAGAGCCTTCAGCCTCGCTTTGCAGCAGTGGGAAATGAGGAGGGATGGAAGGGGAAGGAACGACGTCCTCACCACGAGAAGGAGCCAGACGAAGCATTTAATGCCTTTTCGTTCCAGCCTTCGCTAAGAACCCGTCTGCAATCAGCCAACAAGAGCAGCACCAGCGGCAAAGAAACCAGGATGGGACACGGTGGGAGAGGAGCTGGGGAGCCCAAAGGGCTTCAGCTCCTAACCGGAGCCATGCTTGCACACCCCCGGGCTGCAAAACCCAAAATAACGTGGGCCGTCATGGAAGAGGGGGAAGGAGAAGCAATATGGCAGAGCCGATGTCTTTACACCAGCTGCTGAAGACACGGCACAAGTAATCAATTCTCTTTGGAAGCCTCCAGAAGATAACGAGGCGATGAGTAATGCTCTGTATTGAATTGTAGGAACAAATTGCATCAGCCCAACCTAATCTCATCCTGCGACGTGGCGATGGACTCCCGGCGCGGGGGCGATGCAGATCTCCTTGCCTTTAACAGCAAGAAGTCTTCGATGCTGCTTCAGATGCAGAAGGGTGGTTTGGGGGAGATGGTGTAGGAAGACCCAAAACCAACCCAAGTCCAACAGGGGCTCGAAGGGGAGCGTGTGTTTGAGGGGCTCCCGGACCTAGTGTGACTGTTAACAACTGGGAATGAAGACCATCAACCTGGTGGTCGATGCCAAGGTGCCAGGGCTGAGACCGAAAACTGGTAAAAGGGGTGGAAAACTGATCTGGGGCCATCCAGCAAGGACACGGGGATGTTGCTAGAGAGGAGGCAAACACACAGGACCAATGGCAAGGGGAGACCATAAATCCAAAAGTCACCCATCCTTTTGGGGATGGAGGAAGATGGGGATGTCCTTCTGCTCCTTGGGGTGCCTGGAGGCTCAGTGTGGGGCTCTGCACTTTAGGAAAGCTATGTCCCAACTGGAGAGAGGCCAGAAAACAGTGTCTGCGAAGAGAAAAAGGGAAAAAATTGTCTTCCACTCCTGCATCTGAAAGGACAGAGGTCCTGAGCTGGTTTTGGGCTGGACCAGGCTGAAATGAGGACCAGAGATGCTACAAGGTGAAAAGGAGGAGCAGAAGGAGAGCAAGGTGCAGGGGAGGAACAGTGGCAGATGCTGGCACAGTCCCAGCTCCCCAAAGGCTCACAGCTTGGCTGAGATGACGGCTGCATCCAGCTCCCACCCTGGGACTTCGTCACCGCCCGCCCAGGCCCCCCACCAGCCGTCCCTGGGGAAGCCCAGGACGTTTGCAGCAGGCGAGGAGGGCACCGCCGTCCCTCCAGGCAAGAGCCCCCATGTCCCCAGAGCCACCCTGCCGCAGTACGGCACCGGCGTGCGCATCCCCCTCCACGCCCTGGAGCATCTCCACCCTTCAGAGTCAACGGGTTCAGCTCCCTCTCAGCTTCAGAGAGCCTCGTGCTCTCCCATAACCTCTAACGTCACTCACCAAGCGTGTTTTATGGCTTTTGGGGAGGGAGCGGAGGTGCCCTGCCTTGGTCTCCGATTTTACGGCGGACGCTGCTGCTCCGAGGAGACACGGAGAAGGACTAAACGGGATTTTTGCAGCTCGGCAGATGAGGGCTTGCCAGGACCTCCATGCAAGGTGGTGGACCTGGCCCGCCAACCGCCTTGTGGCCCTATTGATTCATCAAATATAGCAACTAAATGTGATAAATGGGCCCCAAAGTGCTATTTTGGGGGAGAGGAGGCCCTACCCATGAGTGCTACAATGCTGACTCAGCACAACTCGCTGTGCTTACCTGGCTCTCCCCTCTCCCCCTCCTTCGGTGTGAGAGTGGATGCTGCCCCACGCTTAAATATTTGATGGCACGCAATTATTTGACATATTCCCAAATCTATTCTTCTCGCCCTGCCCCTCTCACCAGCTCCTTCGCTTTCTCCGGCTGCTGTCACTTTAAATACAGAGTTTGCCCAGTTTCTGGGGGCTCAGGAAAGGGTGGCCGAGAGCAGCTCAAGCCACCCAGACACACCAGCATCCAAAATTTACCTGGTCCCTGCAAAAATTCAGGAGAGCTTCAGGGAGAGGAAATCTCAAGGAGGGAGGGAAATCCTTTGGGAAAAAAGGGCAGGATGAGAGAGGAGGGCAGGGAGGAGGAGGAAAATCAAGATCCACGAGAAAATGTGCCCAGGATCGAGATTATTTAATGCGACCCCCAGCTTAGGTCCGCAGAGGTCTTTAGGCACCCAAAGGGTGCCTAAAGCACCCTGCTACGTCTGGCTCTGAACACAGCCCCGTCTGTGCATCGCTCCAGCGTCCAAAAAACCCGTGCCCACCCCAGTGCCATCCCCCATGGCCAGGGGCTTGTATCCCCCACGGCCAGGGGCTTGTGACCCCCAGGGCCTGTGCCCCCCAGCTCCGGGCAGCCCCCGGGACAGCGGCGAGACCAAAGCAGGCTTTGCAGCAGAGGTAATATCTTTTATTAGCCCAGTGGATACGATAAAGAGAAAATAAAGCCGGGAGCGCAACAACGGGCCAGCGCTGCGCGCCCAACGCCGGTCGGGTTTTTTTCCAAGCCGGTCTAATAAAAGCGATGACCTCTCCGTCCCTCGGCATCGCCTCTCCCGCGCGATGGACCCTGCAGCTGCCCGCAAAGCCGGGGAGGGGACGGGGACCCAGGAGGGACGATGCGGCCGAGTCCCGAAAAGCAAAAGCAGTGGTAACTTGGAGGCAGCGGTGACAACCCTGCCTGCGCCCCTCTCCCGGCTCAGGGGTGCTGCGGGGGGTCCGGCTTGTGGGGCAGGCTGGGGAATGGGGAGCAGGGGAGCCCCCAAATCCTCCCTGGGCTGGAGCGGGGCTGAGACAGCCCCAAATCCTCCCCAGGCTGGAAAGGAACGGTGACAGCCCTCATCCCCTCC
>NW_010555284.1:10808-42108 GCF_000687285.1 Phaethon lepturus | reverse complement strand
CACGCCTGCCGCGCCGCGGGCCGCCTGCGAGGGTAGAAGGAATAAGCTCCTCGCTCGGGATGCGAGGGGCATGGCCCTGCGCCAGGCGAGCTTGTTTTGATTAACAGCGGCCTCCTCCCCCGGTAACGAAACCCAGGAAAAGCACACTGCAGCTCCAAACAGCTTTTCAAGGGGCGGTTGAACGCCAGGTCACCAGCCCCGGGTCTGCATGCGGGGGGCTTGTACGGTTCATCGCTGGGACGTCACCATGAGCTCCCCTTGCTTTGCAGGGGGTTTACCCCAAACGCCCTGAGCATCAGCTCTGGAGCGCAAGTGCTGCACAGGAAACCAAAACACTTAAACTCCCCCTTTTTTTTGCCTTCCAATAAGACTTTGGTATTAAAATTAAGCCAAGTACAAACTACCAGCCCTGAATTTATTTCATCAAATACAGTACATCTGAAGAGGTTTTTTGGCACACCACATGACGCTCTAGAGGTGTGAGAACGCTGCACGGTGCTGATAGCCTCTGCTAACTCCCATTCACCCTCAAGTTGGAAAGCCAGCATCAGTTACGTGGGCTTTGTGCCCGCATATAGCACATAGGAGTCTTTTTCATTGCTGTGGTTGAATTACAGATAAACAGCAAAAGGGGAATAATCACCTTATAATAATAGAATATATGACAGATGTACTACTGAGTGTCATTCACATGCTCCAGTGATGAGCATGGTTCAAAGTCTACCTGAAATAGCCTTCCACCTTGCTAATAAATATTCAGAGACTTTTTAATATTCAAGGACATAATATCAAACATCTGACACAAAATTCAGTGTAGATCCATAAGCCGTTTTTATTACATTTCAGTTGGAAGTAGATTTCATAACGTTTTATAGCAAGCAGTGCCTTTGCCAGAAGACGCAGAACTTTCTTGGCCAAAGTAGTCAGCAGTTAACTTCAAGTCCAACAAAATAAACAAAATACCAATTATGATTCAAGTTTACTGTAAGTTATTTTCTGTTCAGTGAGGAAGAATTGATTTTCCCAGCAGTGTTACTTACACTGTAATGATTATTGCACGTAAGACAACTTAAGAAAATGATGGAAAAACGAATTAGATGGGCTGCAGATCATTGGTTTATCTTCACTGCTCACCTTGAAGAGAGAGTTGGGGAAATATAATGCACAGTACCAAATGTTAGGGTGCTTGAAACCTCTGCTCTCCTTCCACCTCCCTGATATTTCTTATTAAAATTTCAAAACAGGAATACACATTTCCAGCCGGGATAAAGCATGAAGCAGAACATTTTGCCAGTCTCAGGATGTTTGCTTAATTAAAAACAATGATAACTTGCTGTGACAGAAGATAATTAAAGGGGTATAAATTGTATAAGAACTTGGCTTTGTCTAATGCTCTCATTTTATATACACATCTATTCATGAGTCATATGAGAAAAAGGTTGCCATAGCTCTGTGGCTTTTGTTAGCTGACACTTCAGCACAGATAACCGAGTGCTAAAGCAATGCAGTAAAAGGCTGGGCCCAATATTATGGCACAATCTAATGGAAATCAATAGAAATTCTTCCACTGATTTTTCAACATGAATTGGATAGACCTTTTATCGCGTGCATAAGCCTGAATAATGGGAACAGAGGTTAACCGATCAGCGACGTAATGATAATCTCTTTATGGGGAGATGGAATCATCCTGATCAGAGTTTGTAACAAAAAAACGAGCTGGCCTCACATTCTTCTCTGGCGACACCCACAATCAGCCAATGTACTGTACATTAAGTGCTGCACGTCTTATCTAGCTGATAGAATTTGCTGCAAGAGGCTGGGTTAACCATGTTTGGTTTTGCTTTAGGGCCAGTAAAAATGACAGTCAGCATCACCACCAAACCTGAAATGTCATTGCAAATTTTCACACATAGCATTCCAGACTCGTTAAGTTTTCACGCAGTTTTATTTCAGAGGTCTGTATCATTACTTTAAGATCTCCTCTAATTGTAGCTTCCTCGCAAGATCTCCTATTTTTTTTTTCTTCTCTGTTTTACATGGTAAAAGGTCTCTTAAGTTTTAAAGATGAGTTGGCCTTGCAAAAAATGAGAGAATGCATAACTTTTGTAGTTGATTACTTTGTCGAGAAAATGTGCCACTAATTTATACCCCTTGGCCTGTTGGGTTAGATGTAGTGCTTGTTATTTCAGTCCTTTTGATTATTTCATCTCACTACTCAACCAGTTTAAAAAAAAAAAATCTCCCTTTTTTTTTTTTTAATGTGACATCTATATCCTTGCAAATAGATTATTCAAAGAATAGGCATGATAGTGGTCATTCTCTTTCACTTTCTCAGACAAAGGCACACTTTTGGCAACGGGAAAATTAATGTTTGCTCTGAGTTTGACAGTTGTAAAAGATGTTTATTTCCTAGGGCTTTGTTTATGAGACTGCAGTGTTTAAAAGCTTATTTTATGCTGCTTTTGGCAAAAGTCACAGTTTGTATAAGTGCTACTGTTACTGTCATTCACCAAGCTGATATCCAGGGCCCATATACTGAGTTACAGAAGAGCAAATAACATGTAATGAAAGTATAGAAAGCCACAACCAACATATTGTCTACTTTTGTGTATGCTTTCTGATTTTCCTGCCTCCTTCACTCAACGGTAATCCTCTGAAACACACAGATGTTTCAGCTGATTATCCCTTTATCTGGCAGAAGTAGCCTCTGACATAGTGAGTACTGCTATTTCAGCATTGAAATAGAAGGAAATGGTTAGTGATCCATTTGACACCTTTTTTTCTAGAAAGTGTTTTCCATCATGAGCTCTTCCATAAGAGGGAAAAACATTGGGATGAATGTGCATGGACACATGCTGTTAGGCAGGCTAGCAGAGGAATCGTGGCCATTGGGTTCTGTTAGAGCAGCTACTGAAATACAGATACCGATGTTGGAAAAGGACTTTCCAACTGGGGGAACTCAATGCCATGAAAACTCCTACACTGATGCTATACTTGATGTTGAAGGTGAAATTTAGACCTCCAGATAGTCTAGGTGCACCTTTTTCCTTCTTTGGAGCATTTTAAGAAAAGCAATTGACACCGTATTGAAGATTATGAACAACTTCTCCAGGTTATTCAGCCTGGAGAAGACTCCAGGGAGATGTTACTGTGGTCTTTCAGTACTTAAAAGGGGCTTCTAAGGGAGATGGAGACAGACATTTTAGCAGGACCTGTTGCAGTAGGACAAGTGGTAATGGTTTTAAACTAAAAAAGGGTAGACTTAGACTAGATATAAGGAAGAAATTTTTCATGTTGAGGATGGGGAAACAGTGGCACAGGTTGCCCAGAGAGGTGGTAGATGCCCCATCCCTGGAAACATTCAAGGACAGGTTGGATGGGGCTCTCAGCTCTGGAGATCTAGCTGAAGATGTCCCTGCTCATTGCAGAGGGCTTGGACTAGATGCCCTTTAAAGGTCCCTTCCAACCCAAACTATTCTATTATTCTGTAATTCTGTAACTCTATGAGTCTATGATTAAGGCTTCTGATTAAGACTTGTGGTCTTTTAGGATCAGGAGACAACCTGAATCACTTGAGTTCAGACTAACAAAACCCTGGGTATTTCTATGCAACATAGGCTGAAGCCCAAAGCTGCTGTTCATAAAAGTAGGATACTAGCATAAGGTGCTTTACAGCAATGTATAAACTCCTTTATAAGATGAACATTGTGAAGATGTATTCTAGTAGGCGAGTCAGGCACTGCTAATAAAAATAGCAGCCTGCCATCCCTCCGAAGCAGAGGTTAACAAGCTTTCTGTGGAATGCAGAAAATTTTCAAGGAGACGCAAGCAGGAACTCCCGAAGCACCCCTGCCTCATTCCCTATTTTAGCTGATAACCACCACTACATGCATTCAGCCTGGAGGACACTAAACAGATGAATCTACACCTAGAACCAAGGCCACCTCTTGGCAGCCTGACACAGAGGGGGGAAAAAAATAAAGTCTTTCAAAGCCTTGAACAAAGAGACAGTCTCCCTGTTTTCTAGTGCCGCAGGAGCGTTTCTTCCAGACATTGTTCGTGCCTCTGACGGACAAACAAAATGGCAAGTCCTAGTTGCTGCTGGTCCACAGCCCTGAAGCTCCAAGGTTGTCCCTGCCAGACCAGGGCACCAGTAGGTCCAAGGGCAAGCACTCCCTGACAGGCACTTCTTGGAGACTCACATCTCCGTGTCCAGCCCGTACGGTACTCCTGTAAAGCCCCGGGTGGACGTGCTCCAGCTTCTAGGGTAAAGTGCTCAAAAACCCAAACCAATTTCTGTGGTGTTGGCCCATGCAGTTACACTCAGCCGCACCAATATAACATGGCAATAACATGTATGCAAATTAAGGAAGACAAAGTAATATTGTTTGGTACATGAACACTGTATATAAAAAAAATATCCTGTAGATGCATCATCCATGTATTTATGAAGGGCTATAGCTAAGGAGACATATACAGATAGCAGCTAAACTCATAAAGGGGTGAAAACCTTCCGATTAGTGCTCCATAGGCAGCTCTACTGACCAGAACAGCGCCAACAGTTGTCTGTAATTGAAATGCCCACAAAAATCTCCACCTCAGCTGTCTTTAAATTACTGACTGTAACACTACTGTGAAATGTTGCTTTCCTAATACAGTGACAGAAACTGATACAAAAAAAAGTACAGAAATGAAGAAAGTGGAAAAGGTGATGATGCAGAGGTACCATGTCAGTAAAAATATATTTGAGGGGTAAAATCCCTGAAACTGTATATGCATCACTTGAACATTAAAAAATAGTAGAGCTATGACTTTGTGCTGCCTTATTTAGGAGATTCAAAGCAGCAGGCCTGCGTTTCATGCCACTGAGCATAAAGCCTTCCTGTGATGAGAAATAGTTATTTGAAAGGAATATGAATGTGCAAGAACTAATAATTTTTTTTTTTTTTTTTTTCTGTTTTGAACAAGGAAATATATTGCTGTAGGAGTACGGTCTGGTGAATAAGGCCCTGGAGGGGCTATAGTCCCAGCTAAACCACTGATTTGTTCCCCTGTATTCTTGGGAAATTACTTGTCTTTTACATCCTCTAGCTTTGCCATTTCTGTAATCGATAAAATTACCTTTACATACTTACCAGGAATGTTGTGAAATCTGTTAATGTTTATAGAAACCTTTGTGAGCCCTAACAAAATCTTATCATTTCCATATGGCCCATTAAAACAATTACAATCTCCCCTAATAATTTAAAATAAATTTAAACAGTTGGCTACCTATTGCATTTGCGCTTTCAACACTAGTTTTATTTTCCCCTAGAGTGGTTTCCTGTCTGCTGCAAGAGCACAGAGTCCTGAGTCTGCAGATACATACAGATGGGTAGTTTCACACCTGCGATTCGTCCCACTGGAAGGCAGCGGAGCTGCTTGGGTGAGCAATTAAGATGTGTACGAACGCCGGAGGAATCAAACCCTAGATTTTCTTGTAGAGTATTCCCTCACAGGGGCCACTAACGCTGGTTTCAAAGCACTGAAGAATGAGGCCTGGGCTTCATCTGCCATGGCAACAATATACTGCAGGTAGGAGATTACAGCTCCTGGGGTTTGGATACGGTGAGTATTTCCCCAAACCAGTAATTCCACCTAGAGAGGTTTGTTGTTCTGCTAGGGCATTTCTTGTTTTGCTGTCATTTTTCTGACACGATCTGTACTTCTTTCATGACTCTCCACTTGCCAAAAAACAAAAAGCAAAAATTTCCGTAACAGCTCTGTTGGCCAAAGAAAACTTTGGGACAAGGCAGGTTTTTTAGACCCAACCCGCTGTCTTCCCATAGCAGGGGCATTTATAGGTCCTCTTCTTATACATTGCTTGTTCAGAAATTTCTGTATCTCTTTATAGACATATTATTGCTGAGAGACTGTACTCCAAGGAAAGGGTCTTCACAACTGATCATTTCGCCATAGTTAAACAAGAAAGAAAAAACGGATTTGGCTGATCTGTGCGCATTTTTTGCAGCTGTGGAGAGACTGGAGATGCCAGAGAAAGCAGCATGGGCAGTGCTTCCACTGCTGGAGCCAGATTTGCTTTCTTACCTTGCTGGTTGTCCGTGGCTCCCACAGACACGAGTCCTTCCCATTGAATAGGGTGCCCTTTGACAAAGGCTCTTTCCCTCAGAAATGCTTATTGGGCTACTGAAGGCCATAGCCTAATACATTGGTATCACACGATGGTACAAGTGAAAAAAGAAATCAAAGCTTACCCTGCAGTTAGCACTGAAATCCAAAGGGTAGGCAAGAGTGTTACACCAGGGATCATTTCTAAGCACGAGGCATAGCACAGAATATAAAACCACTAAAAAGCTTTCGGAAGGTGTGTAAAGAAAACCATTATAATCCTCAGTCTGCCCGTGTGACAATCCTTTTCGGTGAAGAAAAGCAACCCCAGATAACTACATACGGCTTCTTCCCATCCCATGCTCTTGGTTTCGCAAAAAGAGACAGGCAGGCAGCCCCCCTTCCATTGCTACTCTCTCCCACCTGAGCCTTGGCCATTTGATCAGTGACAGCAACGTTTACATGCTGCTGTTTTCCATTCTCATCTTCTTTGCCCGGAGTCAAACCAGCGGAGGAAGAGGTTAAGCAACGCAGACACCACGTGCACATGTGCGGGTGTGTGCACACACGCTATTCCCTTCGCTTCTTTGGGTAGGATCTGTTTTTGGGGTAAGGATGAGGGAAGGTTGCTTTATGAGTATCCCACTGCATCCTGCTGTTTTATGTTCAGAACAGAAATAGAGGACACCAGAAACTCTCCTGAGAAAACAAGCACCGCTTTCTTTTCCAGTTTTCACACAGTAAAGCCCGTTCTTCATTGCACACTTCTATTTCAAATCTTTAAAAAAATCTGCTGACCATCATTTGAAAGTATATTACCTCCTCAAAAAAAAGATGAATCAAACATCGAAATCAAAGTTTTCTTCACTGCATGTTTATGCACCTAGTGTTTTTGGAAAACCACTGGAGATTCATAGATTTCTTACAAAAAAAAATTACAAATCCAATTAACTGACTGTAGTTGGACAAGGATTCATATCAGAAAGTACATCCTCATGTGTGTGATGGGGAAACTTTATGTCAGTAGAACTACTACAAGAGCAATGCTCCATAGGTGTTCATAAAACAGGATTCACAGGCAAATATGCTAAAATGTTGACTAGCAACTGCGTTCTTGAGTAGATAAGAGAGGGGACAGAGGTGAAAGCTTCAGCCCGTAGCTCACCCAGCGGGTATATGTTCAAAATTGTGGCTGCCCTGTCTATAGCAAGTTCTGAAAATGTTACAGTCAGGGATATAGCATTATTTAGCTAGTCCAGGCAAAGACATTGGCTGAGAAAGCTCAAAACTTATGGAAATACACTTGTGAAAAACAAAGACTGCTTCATACTGAGTTAGGTTGAAGGCTGTTTTCATTTCACACAGAATCATATCTCCCCTTGCATATAATAACAGCCTACAAATTCTCCTCTTGCTAACCAGGAACAAACACATCTGAGTGGCTTGATGAGGTAACGGGAGATTAGAAGCATCCATACCTTCCAGGCTGAGCTCCTGAAACACCTAGGGATGTTTGGAGGAAAACATTAAGCGAAAGCAAACAAACCACAAGGTTTCCTGACCCTAGACTCCCAAAATTAAGGAAGCTGCACCTGAGTAAAGGCAGAAATTGGGCTTCTTATTACAGTGTCTGCAAGACAATTAGAAGGAATAATTTTCTGTACCATTATATGAAATCCAGGCTTGACTCTGACCTATAATTTGAAGTAAGGTTCATTTTAATGACTTAAATTTCACTGCTAATAAGACCAGTCCAATCAAATTACAGGCAAAGCGTGTGAAATAATTTACAGGTTTTGTCTGAAAAGGTCAAGGTCTTAAACAAAGAAAAGTGACTTTTCCTACCGAAGTTCTTGCCCCACGCTGTGTAAAACTGCTATGAAAAATAATACCTGTCTTTTGTGCCCAAAGTATCTTGTTTACCAAACACACACACATATTAATTACCAATCAGCCACTGCCAAAATGAACAACAGGTGGTTGACAGAGGTCCCCTTCACCAGACAATGAAAATGAACTTAGTTCTTTCCACCGAAGTTAATGAAACTATGACAATTTAAATTAGCCGTGAACCTACTCCAATTATAATTTAGCTTGCTGGCACAAGAACATTCAGGAAAGTTAAGCAGAACTAACTAAAAAACCATCCAGTTGGAAGAGAGTGAGGCACATTGAACTTCACACGGATTTCTTTCGCTCCTCGGTTGGGTGTTTAGCAGGTTTGTTTATTTTTCGTTGCTACACTAGGTTATTCAGTTTGGCTTTGCAGGACCCCCTCCTGCATACAAACTGCTGGCGCTTAGAGCAGCTATCCCCTCGGGATGTATCTTGGCATCTCTGCTGTGCGTCTCTCTGTTCTCGTGGCATTCCTCATCTTTCACCCTTGTTAAGGTCTCCACACTCCCAGTATTTCCTGCCATGTGCCAGCCCGATAAGACCCCCTCGGCGTCTGCAAAGGAAACCCTCGAGCTGCACAGCAGTCTTTCTTCTCTGGCTTATCAGGTGGCACATTACGTGTGTGATATTCTTCTAGAGGAAATCAACTCGGAGCTTTTAAAGACACCTTCCATTGGAGATCTCTTCTCCGTTGCACCTCAGAAATGCTGCTGGGTTAATTTTTTTTTTTTTTTTTTAAGAGGCATGGCCTGGATTTTGAGGGAGATAACAAGCTTTATTCTTCAGTACTGCAATGCTGATAGGACTTTGCTAAGGGCCAGATCCAGAAAATTATTAACTCAAATTCCCAAGCTGTCACTTATAAACCCGAGTGAGGAGCTGAAAGCATATTGCATGGACAAATGTAGATACAGGGATAACGGATGAGTTGTCCTAGCTTCGTGGCTCTTACAGTACAGCAGCTTGGGTCAGTATGGGTATAGTATATATAGTATGGGTCAGAGCACGAGGGGCACCCCCCCACCGCCACCTTTCTGCATCTGCCTCTGCATAAGTACCCCGAGCTCCCTATGTAAGGGGTGGGAGGGCAACTCAGTGAAGCTGAACTACAACAGAAACACGCAAGCACTTTAATGTCTTTCAAACTCATAAAAGCACTTTTCAAAACTTTCCCCTATAGCTCTAACTATGCTCTGCTGTCCCAGCTAGTGATAGTCACATTTGGGTACCTATAGGATTCCCTGAGACAAAGTGTCTTGGCCTCCCTGGGTGGGATGAGATATGAAGTTAATACATTTTAATATTAGAAAAGAGAAGGCAACAAAATCTAAAATACAGAGTTTTAATTCTGTGCAGTGAAAACCGATGAGTTGGGAAAAGCTGTAGTAAGGGGAGTAAATGAAGCTGGGAAATCACCCCTACTATTGAAGAGTTTAGCGTGGCATACCATTCAGTGCAAAGGAAAATTAACTGCCGTGTAACACAGGTGAATTCACGATTCCTCAAATCTGTTTTGTGATTCATGTTCTTGTCGGAGGAGTAAAAGATAGACCTCCATCCTACTTTCTAATGTCCCCTAAGCTTACCAACTTCTCCATTTGAGCCACATTTTAGTTTAAAAGCTACTTATTTCTGATCTTGCCAGGGCTTTTCTCTCTTGCTGTGCCTCTACACTAAACCTTGGTATTTACCAGCTTGCATCTCATGAATAACATTACTGTCAAACTCTCCTAGATTATAATTATATGAAACAAGATTTGAATGGGGA
The DNA here is from genome assembly GCF_000687285.1 of Phaethon lepturus. Lineage (NCBI taxonomy): Eukaryota > Metazoa > Chordata > Aves > Phaethontiformes > Phaethontidae > Phaethon > Phaethon lepturus. Next base: position 32,336 of record NW_010555284.1, on the reverse strand, counting down.
GGCACCCAAGATGAAGACAACCTGTTCGAGACAAGAAAATGTAACACCTACAAATGACTAGTTCAATCTTCCAAGCACTTCAGAAAACATTGAAGATAATCTCATTCAATAGGTAAGTTTTGATTCTTTGTACGAAGTGAAGCAGAATATACCTGAAATGTCTATCAGAGAGGCTTTATTTTGGGACATGGAGCTGGCCAGCCCCAGGAACCCTTTTTACCTGTTATCAGATCTGTGGGCATGTGACATGGGCCCTCTGGTTTTTGTGTGTGTGCAGGAGACAGAGGCTGCTGGAAAAGCCAGAACTAGTACATTGGGAGAATCTCTCTGTAGTTGACCCCAGCAAAGAGCATCAGTTGGTATATAGACCTTGGTACCACCTCAATGCCGCATGCAAACAAAATCAAGTCTTGGCTTTCACTGTGTTTCCCTGCAAAAAGCTTAGTGATTTAACAAGTCATATACTTTCCATTAAATTTTACGTGAATGCACTTTAATTTCAAAGATACATTAGATATATATGCACACATCTATACACCTTCAGACTCCATCAATCATCTCACATAGAGGCATCAAGCTGCAGTCATTATGTCAGGTGAAAGTCATGCGTACGTATTTATTGCCATAGTATCACAAATAAGCCAGCCGAGAGTACCGCACTGCAAAGCAACTCCTACTGTGTGCAGCATACCTCCTCGTGTTGAAAAGCTCCTGAAGCTTTGGAAACTGGATGTTTCTATAGAGATATGTACTTGGTAATTTATACTAGCTGAGGATCTGCCCTGCAGAGTTTATTATCCTTTAGTGCCACTTTCTTTTTCTTTTTTCTCTCTTATGCTCTGCCTATTTCTTTTTATCCTCCCAATGAAAATGTCAAATACAGAATCCAGCATAAATGTTGGACCACTCCACCAATATACAGCCGGTGATCGTACAGCAACCTCTATAGCTTTCTGCTTCAAAATATGAACTGATCATAAATTCAGGAACGGAAGAATGGAGTACTAACTGCAGACTGTTTTCTACCCTAACAGAAGCAAAACTCGTTTAAATTAATAAAAAAAAGAAAAAGCTTTAGGTAGCATGTAATATGTTCTCAATATGCTCTGCTGTGCAAATATTCTCATCCCCTTCTGATAATACATGGGTTTATTGACTAACTATATAATTAACCACCATAACACGGGGACCTGAAAGCTTCAAGGGTCTTCATTTTGTCAGCTTACTTTATCCTCTCCACACCCTGCCTGTCTTAGATTAAGGTCAGTCCACCAGTATAATCACCTGAGCAAGAACTGTAATTGTTTGCAGGTTTCAATGTAGTTTCAACTTTAAGTGTGAAAGCACAAAAAAAAATCCTAATTGTAGCTGTCAATAACAGTGTTGCAGCTACCGTGCACATCGTTCGCAGCTTCTGCCGCAGGGAAATAGTTCTGACTCACTCAGTACATAACACACAACTTGCTATTTCAAGGCAGCCATTGTTTAGCGGTCAGATATCTATTCAGCCTTGACTTGATAGTCTGAAATAAATATTCTTAAGCAATTGTACAAAAACACCTACGCAGAGAACAAACAAAAACCCGCACTGTTTATAGTTTGCAGATACCTGGGAGAAAACACTCTACGTAACATACCTCTAGACCTCCCTGGCAATGGCTAAACTGACTAGTGAAGCCAGAGGATGGTTTTTAAAATACAAACCACCATCAGCTCAAGCCTAGGCCTTATTTATTTTACCTGCAATTTCTTCCTGGATAGCACTTTAAAAGATGGGTGATGGGTGCCAAAGGATGCACCGTCTCCGTTGTCAATTATTTCAGTTGTCTCCGTTACTCCTGTCTAAAACTGGCATCACTCTCCCGCTGAAGCCTCTGGCTCGCTAACGCCTTAAACAACTCCTTTTAATTAGCTGAGTCACATATTCAAGTTTGCAACTTTCTCTGAGGAGCTTCCATTCTCAAGGGATGTTTCTTATATTGTCCCCACAGCGTAGAAACAGTCGGGAGGAAGGAACCGACTGTTCAACATCTACCTGCCGCTGTCGGCTGCTGCACTTGCACGCCAGCGGAGGAGGGCTGACCGTCAAGGGAGTAAAGTTTAGGAGCAGCAGAAAGTTAGGGAAATAATTGAGGTGGAGGCAGTTTCTCTTTATAACAACTACGACATGACCAAATTTGATTTCCTGATACTTTTTTATCACAGGAATAGTTACAGGATGCAAGTAAAATGCTGATATTAACATTTTTCTCACATATCTCTGCAGGATTGCAAGCAGAATTGGACCAAGCAGCCTTTTCCTCCTCCCTTCTTAAGCTGCTTTGTACTGTTGCTTTAGTTTGTCAAAACAGAGCTATAGTTTACTGCCCAAAGAGTTGCACTTAGCTGCTGGGGCAGAGGTCTCTGTTTCCCTGGGATACCGTAAAAGTGATTTCAAGCACTGCTGAGATGAGAAACCCAAAAGCAAGGAAGGGTGCTATAAGAGAATGAGTAAGCTTTTCCTGGCATTTCTAGTTGTATTCCCAGTCGATATTCGTACGTTTCTGCTTAAAGTAGTTTGCTAAATCTTAAGAAGGATCCTTTCTATTCTGAGAACAAGTTATTTTTGTTTGCTTTACTTTCCCAAAGCGAGATCTCTAATGACTAAATGAAACCTTAGTGAATATTAAGGATGGATTACAAAGCTTGACACTGGATTTTAAAACTCTTAAAACTGCAAGGAGTAAACTCGCTTCGGTGACTACCAAGTTGCTCCCCCCACCCCTACTCTGCGAGGCAATTAATAGTTAATACTTGGATACAAATGAACCCAGTTTCCCATCTGAACTTTTGGCCTCTGGTTTTTCATGGATTGCCTCCAGAGCTGTAAGTCAGAGCCATCTACCTTTCTCACAGGCGTTTCAGTATCTATAAAAAAATGCCAAAAATTCTTCTATCCAACTCCTTTTCCAGGCAAAGATCATAAAGCAAAATCAGCTAATAACCACAGTCTCCCCTGCAAATGCTCAGAGCATGCCAGCTGCAGAGTGCTTGCAAATCTGCAAGAAGTAATGTACAAATCAAGCTGTAACTATCCTCCCATGAGATTTTGGCCTGTAGGTGAAAAAGTAGATGTGGCAGCAGGAAGAGTAATGAAAACCCATGATTTCTGATGCCTGCTCTGTTTCCACGTGGTAAGTACAAACCAAAATCCCTCACTGTAAGAGATTGCTAGCCCTCCCCTTTGCAACAGCCGTGCTAAAGCAGATGTTAATCCAACCAAGAGCAAAACCTCGACTCTTGTACCATGCCACAGAGCTCACATCCACTGTGGAGCATAAGATCACTGTTGTGAAACCAACCATAAATAAACCTATCACAGCAGCATGTATCAGTGGCCAACCCTTAATAAAGAAATAAATTATTATTAATTATTGTTATTATTATTATTAAAATCAGCCATGGCAAAGATGGCAAAAAGCAGAGATAATAGTTGTTGAAGGCAATGTTTTTGCCTTTATACTGAGTTTTCTTACCAAGTTACAGAGCTGGCTGCCACATGCCAGTGTCCTGACTTAAGAAACAACTGTAGTGGAACTGAAACACACAGCAACAGGAGAAGTGCTTAAGGCTTATCAGGCTCCTTTTCTCTCTCTAAAGCTTTCACTGGCATGTTGTTCACCTAAAAGGCACTAGGAAGGGACACTAGGACAGCTTAGGAAAGCTATCAAGGCCACATCAGAGAAGGTGAAGAGCACTAAGTGTACTGAAGAAAACCCTCTCCCTTTTGTCAAACGAAAACAGACCACATCCAGCACTCCCAGAATGAGCTCTTAAGTGAAAAAAGTACCTTTCGGGAGCTGTACTTAGCAAGAAATCTGTGCTTGTGTCCTATACAGGGTCCTTAGACACCGTGGCCATCTACGCTCAAGTTGCTACACTGATTTTAAACCCCTTTTGACTCATTGAGGCTTTTTGAAGAAACTTAAAAGCAAACTTCTTCTGTTATCAACAGTGATTTGCAGCAGCACCTGGAGCAGTAAAGTCTGTTTTAGTCACCTGAATCGCCTCACTGGGCACTCAGCGGAGACATGCGTAGGAGGGCACGTTCCTAGAGTCCCCCTTTGGCCAGGAAAATCTAAGGTTTATGTGTCACTTAACAGCTGTTGAACTAATGCATCTGGCTTTAGTAACAGTAACATTCGGTATATTCAAAGCAACTCTACACAGTTTTCATGGACAAATTCTCAAGCCATGCTGAAAATCAGTTCCGAGTCTATACGGATTTAACAGGACCAGAATTACAACCCAGGGAACCAAAAGTTGGTGTAAGTGAGAAGAGAGTCAGGTCAAAAGATTCTAGTTCCAATATCTGTACGATGCTGCCAGAAGAAAGGATTTCACTCGCTGGTTTTGGTCACACTAATGTGGCGGTCAGCCTGTTTCAGAGAATACAGGCTCATGCTGAGGAACCCGCAAATTAGCATCCTCAGCAAACCCTCAAGAAGTTAACAAAGATCTGTTGCAAACAAACCCATTTTACTAACAGGTGCTTTTTGGTGATATAAAACTCTACTTCTTTGCAGAGATAATTACAAACTGCTTTTGCTTAATCCCTAGAAGGCAGACCTTAACTGTGTAATCTAAAGAAACAATCAAAGCAAAATTAAACAAAATTAGCACTATATGCCTGGAGCACAGTTCACTCAGGATTTAGATGACCTAAGTCACAGATGGATTATTTTTTCCCTCTAGTTGCGAGAATGATTTAAACTTTTACTGACCTTCTGTGGTTAATTCAGACATCTTTCTCAAGTTTTCATCACAGTCTACTTATTCAGTGAGCATAACAACTCCTCTTTCTGAATGAAACAAAACTTCTACCCTAGGAAAAGTGTGGGATAGTAACCACAGATATACTGTGATGTGTAAAATTGGGATAGGGACGTATTTCTCCAAGTAGTGACATTTAATATCCTCCCTCAAAACTTGCCACTCCAGTTATTAATCAAAGGGTTTATCCAGGATTACTCCTTTCATTTTTGCTTTAGGTTGTAACAACATCAGATGGCTGTGGGTATAGAGAAGGAGTGACACAACTTGCTTTTAAAAAAAATTAAAATGAAAACAATTGTTTGCACAGTTACACGCTCGCCATTGCATAAGCTCTTTTGCTCCCCTGTGCTACTGATGCAGAAAACAGCTGTCATACGGTATTGCTGATGTTATTTTATGGAAGACAAAGAGAAGCTTCAAGACGTCTAAAATTCTTCCTTGAGTAACGCAGTACGGTATCTTTACATGGTTCACCCTCTCCAACTGCAGTCGTTCTGCTCCTCTGAGAGAGGAGGATCGCTCTGCATGTTTATCAGAGTCCTTTCTGTAATGCCTTTGTGATTTCAAAAAGAAAACATTAAGTTGCTTCCTGGCAAACAAGCACAAGCCCTTGGAAAGCTCCCGCAGTACAAACACAAATGCTCATCATCAAGTTGTTTGGGGCAGACAAGTTGCGCTACACGTTTCGACAACGCTGAAGCAAGCGGTAAAGCAAGCTCCGGCTTCATGCTTCAAACTACTCTCACAGCACCACGGAAGTTCGTTTAAAATTTAGTCTGCACTTTGCACTATAGCACACTGTATCTTTTCTTAAGGGAGATCTTCGAATCGGCACCATCGGACTAACAGAGAGGACCTTCACGACGTAATTAAGCGCGTGCCGGAGGAAGGGCTGTGCTTGCCAAACAGCTGGCGAAAGCCTCCCGAGCGACTCCCTGCTTGAGAGCCAGCAACGAGGCTGCTGCTCGCGGCCGTTCCCGCTCCCTACTTACAGTTCGGTGGTGTTGGCAGGGATGTCCCGGGGCACCTGGACCACCTTGCTCTCCTGGCAAATGAAGACCCTGCCCACGCAGCGGCAGGCGTGGTGCTGGCATCCCGAGCAGCCCGCCAGGAACACCAGCAAACAGGCGAGGACCGGAGACATCTCCGTCTTCACGTCTGTGCCTGTCTCCTCCATCTCAAAGGGAGGAATGCAGAGACCTCCCAGCCCAACTCCCTGAATGGAAGATCCGCCCCAAAAGCTGGGATGCACCACGTGGCTCTCGGGGGATGACTTCTCAGCAAGTTTCGGTTCATGGCCCCAGATCCTTTATGACCTTAGAGTAGGGACGGAGACGAGCGATGCTGATTTTCCATGACAAAAGTATTTTATATTTAAAGTGATGTTGAAATCACGGGCCCAGGCTGAGCTAACCAGGGTGCTTTTGCCTCACTGGGTTTCTGCGCTGGGAAAAGGACCTTCCTTCTCAGCTGTGGTTTCTTGCATGCGTTGTTTGGTAAGACCAAGGGACAGCAAAGCATTTTTACTTTCTACAACCCAGGCACTCTTGTCCCTGAAGGAGAGGCACTATTTATGCTCCCCTTGATAGATCCAAGAGCCCCTGCTTTTCTGTTGCTCCTAGGCAAAAGAAATGTGTTATTTTTCCATAGGGTATGTAATCTATTTTATAGGTTAGAAGCTATACAGTGCCAAAGCCAGAGCTAAGTAACACGCCTTTATTTTCAACTGTAATTATTCTTCATGTACTTGCTGATTCATGTCCTCTTTTCCTTGGCGCCTTTATAGGAACCCAAACAGGAGAAAATGTCACAATCCCAATGGTCCCTGGGGACTAGTAAGCTAATTTCATCATCTGGAAAAAAAAATCACAGAAATATACAGAATGGCTATTTGTGACACAGCAGGAGGAAAACAGCTTCAAGTATATCATCGTAAGGCCTGGACATTGAATCCCATTTTTGAGTCCTTATTAGTTTTTTTTTACTTTTTGACCATGGTAAAATATCTTTCTTGTTACAAATATTAATCCTTGGGGAAAGGACCTTGCTAACTCTTTCCTGTCATTCAGTCATGCTGTACCAGGCTATCATCTGGAACCAGGCTTTGTTTACAAGACACCCGAACTGAGAATTTTGATATACAAAGATGTGGTTTTTTGTTGGTTTGGGGTTTTTTTTTTTCTTTTAAACTGTAAACAGACACACAGAGCTTTTAAGTCACGTGCATTTTAAGTGAGCAGTGGAGCTGGATTGCCCTGGGAAATTCTGCTGAACTTGACTTATGTTCAAACCTTCACATTGCTTAGAAAGTTTTTAATCTTGTTAAAAGCAGCTGTTGTTATGTTGTTTTCTGGTGTTTTTTTATTTATTTTTTTTATTCTGACATAATCAAAAAGCATAAGCAAACATAACGAGACACAAGACAGCAACTTTTCTCTGAAGTGTGCTAGCTGAAAGATTCTACCATTTTCACCTTTAAAATAAGCATCAAAGTGTAGATTTTTCTGAAAGGAGCTAATTATGATTCTCAAAACTAATTCAACTGATTCTTGAAGTTACCGTAAGAGTTACCCTAATTTTACCAAATCTCACCAAATATTTGTTATTCTTCCCCACTCACTTAAACCTGCTCAAGATGAGAACAGTGATATTTACATAAAAAATAATAAAAAAAAAAAGATCATGACAATCTCTTTCTAACATGGTAAGCTTGTAATGAATTGTAAGAGTATTCATTTAGCTGTATGTGTAAAACAGAGTCCGTTTTGCTGAAGTGTTGGATAAGTTTCATGAGAATGACAGTGACTGCCAGGAAAAAGATTTTCTAAAATATTAGTGATCTTTTTCCTCTTATATAAATATTCTTCCACTTCAAAGATCTTAGACCTACAAGATTTTCTGAAATTAGTACCACCTTTACTTTGCTTCATACTCAATGGGACGAAAACTGCAGAAGAAAGACCTATAGTCAAAGAAATCCCCATGTAGTAAAATATTGCTGTAGTCCACTGCAAGTTTGACTAGCTATGCACTTCAGGATTTAAGTAAATGCCAAGATGACAACTCATTTGAGGCTTGTTTGTTTTTATCTTTTCAATAAAAAGTCTCTACCTCCTACAGCTGTAGACAGAAAGTAGGCTCAAAAATCCCCAAAAACAAAAGCTGAAGCCTGAGGAATATGCAGGGCACAAGAACGTTTGGTTACACATGAATGTAAGCCATATCTCTTCACCCTGAAATACATCAATATAAATGGTCATGTTATACTGATGAAATGGATAGTAATATTTATGACATAGTTTAAAAAGTGGTAACATTTTCTGAATGTCAAAATAATTTGCACTGATATGAAGACACTGCAATTTAATTAACTTTGAGTTTTATACATCAAACTGCAAAATTTGTTTCACATGACAGTACCAGTTCTTCTATATGCAAAAGTCAGGAGATTAAAAAAACATCACTAGGGCTACAAGAGATCTTTCCAACTATTAGTGACTTTCAAAACTTTACCAAGTGTGTTTCATTTTAACACAACTAGTAAAACATAGACATTTTAAAACATCACGTCAGGCCCAGAAGCAAATCATGAGCATAATGAAGAAAAATTGGAGGGAGGTTAACTCCTTTCCTTTTGGTGATGTCATTTTATGAGTACAGTACACATTGCTCTGCTTTCATTTGCAACAGTTAAGAGTGAAATGATGATTATTAAATAATAGAAAATAATAAATAATTAAAAAAACTTCAAACCTTAGGATTTTCTTGAAATACTATAGAGATAAGACTTTTAGGGAAATATCCAGTTAAATCCATTAAATTCAATAAAATCAGACTAGTGTGCAAAATGGAACTGACTTTTTATTCATATTAGAGCAATCACTAATTCGAATCAATACTAAAAATACCTGAGGATAAATGGAGTTTCAAAAGGGTTTTGAAGTTGTTTTATGTATGCGATCTAAGGTCTTGAAGAACAGACTCTGGTGCCTATTAATTTTGTGAACTGGGAGCAACTGTCCTGATTTCTGTTCATGACTGCCAAATGACACACAGTCACATCACTACAGCCCCCTGGACGGATTAATCATCTGATGATCCTCTCTTAACAGCTGCCTTTCTTACCAGTTCATGAACACAACTTTCTCCTCTCAGGAAGAAAATCTATGTAAAGGAGGGGAAAAAAATGCCAAGATACCTCCTGGTCTCTTTCTGGGAGGTTGCAGTCACAAGCCTTTCTCAAGCACCAGGTTGGAGCTACCACCATGCCTGAGAACCCAGAGGACCTCTTGCAGGGGATCCACAAGAGCTGCTTAAAGCTAGTCATATATGTGCCCCACATCTTTGTGCCATCACAGTGTTTCATACTTTTTGCTCAGTAGCTTCTTCAAAGCAATGCCAGGGCACACGCATGCCTCCATAGACCTGCCCCAGCTACACACTCTGCCACCTTCAGAGCATCATGTGCTAGGAGCGAGGACCTATCTTGTGGAGATGTCTGGCTGTGATGCACCATCATTGACGTACATACTGTTGAAAGTATAAACGCAGAGATGATGGTGCTTTCAGATATTTCTAAGAGCCTTATCTTTGCATCCCTTTGCAAAAGAACTATGCTCCAGCTGGCAAATTGGTCTTGAGAGTGTAAACTGTTTTCCTGAGTAAGGAAACAAAAATTTCCCCAAATTGAAGCACTGCAGCAACAGACATGCAATTAAGTGAATTATGACAGAAACTCAACGATGATATTATAGATTATATAATTAGATGGCTTCTGGGATAGACAGTTAATTCAAGGTTATATGGTCACCAAGGGATCTTTTTCAAAACAGCAGTAAAGGAGCCTGGTTGATAGGGCTGGCCTCTAAAATTAGCATTGGTCTAATTCTGCAGGCACTGAGCCAAAGGAACTGAGACATTTTGCAGATCCCATTCTCTGACCAAGCCGCAGTGCCTGTCCCGCGCCGCACTGTTGCTTGGATTGCTGGGAATGCAGCGGGAAGTAAAATGAACTACCTCGGCTCTCTCCCTCTTGCTCTCACTAGACTTTCTCCAAATATACTGAAATGACTCCAAGTCCTTCCACCATGGTGCAGACATGGTTGGCTCAGCATCTAAATCCAGCTGTCGGAGCTGTGGGAACAGCTCTTTTTCGTAAGGTGAGAAGCTTACCAGGTGTTGCGGTGTATCAACCTACAGGCAAGCAAGTTTGCAGCAGTTTCTGCTTGTGTTTCTCTCTTTTGAAGCAAAACATGACAGCTAATTAAGCAAATACTCTTTCTGCTGATGTTTCCCAGCCTCCGAATAGTGTTTACTTACTTGAATGCCACTGTAGCACTCACTGGCTTTGCTTAACCATAAGTGTTCTATAAAAATGTATAGGCAAATAAATCGACTGCACAGATGACATACAGACCACATCTAAAAGAAGTTTATCCTTCAAAGAGTGGACATTTCTCACGCCGTTGGTGATTTCCAGCACATAGCTTCTTCCTATGGCTTTACTGGCAGCAATAGCATCTATTGTCCTGACTACCACGCTGTGATCAGAAGAAGGTGTTTTCTGTCCAGAAAACCTTGTAATGTGAGATGTAACAGATAGATACCTAAGAGGAAATTAATAAGAGGGAGTTTGACACATCATTGATTTACCTTTTGTGAAGGACCAACTTGGGTTTTAAAACAGCATGGCACTGAGGCCAACAGACCATTTACCTGATAAAAATACAGTGTTTTAGGCTTCTTTCCAGAAATAGTCTTTCTGAGCAGATATTTTTTTTTAGCTTCGTCTTTTTCCATTAATGGGGATTATTTTTAAACGCATTTGAACGGCCAGACTTTATCTGCACCCTCAGTGTTGAGAACATAAAACATTAAACTAGCCTAATAAAAGCAGTAGCTTATTGCTCTTTCAGTTCTTTTAGCCAGCTGCTCACATGCAACTTTAACTCCAAAAAAAAACCAAAAGGAGCGAAATGGAGAGAATAAATTAGCCACCAGAGGGAGTGCGTTCACTCGAGACGAGAAAACACGCCGCTGTAAGGAAAGGATTAAGCGTCCTGTGGAATTGCGCTCATGCAGATTTCCTGTGACTCTCTGCCTTTTGACTTTAAAGCTTGTCCGTGATTAGTTCCGTTATTAAATAGCACCTCTGCAGACCACAGGGCAGCACACCATTGTCTTTAATGCAGCAATAACCGCCCACGTTGGGTCTCCTGCCTCCCTCCTGTTGTCCTCCCCGGCTCCTTAAAACCTAAACAGCATCTGATGTAAACTGCCCTGCCTGTCTTTTTGACTGGGGAAGGACACTGCCCGGTGCCGAAGGGCCTTCTAACATTTTTGCTGACACTTCTCAGCAGTGAGCATTTGCTTGTGTTACGATCTGGGGGAACAGGGGAATTATGACTGACTCCATTTCACTCCGCCCCAGTGCTTTTGTGGCTTTGATGGCTGACAAGCTCCCACCCAGCCCTTTAGCTACATGATTTTTCAGAGGCAGCCTGGGGTTATAAGCACCTCATGTATTTTAAGACCACAGGAGACATATGCAAGAGACAACACTGAGAACAGTCCTTACCACCCCATCTAGTACTGCTCCCCAGGTTCAGGTCTGTTCATCCCCAGTTGCTAATAAAAGATGCAGCCCATCTGCTAGGTTTCTATGACACTTCTGTAGAAGCACAGTTATAGAAGTACTTTTTCTTTGCACTGTCCGTGAGTGGGTTTGACTAGTCCAAAATAATGCACAAGAGACACCAAAGCCTGCTTAGAATCTCATTTTGCAGCATATATTCTTCCCCAGTGCCTTTGCTGGAGAGCAAAGCATATCTGAAGGCCAGCAGTGTGAGGCAAGAGAAACCTTGCCCAAGTGTAGTGTCAAGTAGGACCTGCCTATGGACAGCAATAACCATCCACTGTTCACATTAGCACCAGTAGAGCAATAGTTAAAATGGGAAGACATCAGAACACTTGGGTAACTAAATCTCATAAAAAACCTCACAGGAATTAAGAATCTAATATCCAGTTTCCAGGAAGTGTAGACACATTTGGAGGAACGGCCTGACCAGAACCTCATGAAATCCAACAGGGACAAATGCAAAGCCCCAAACCCGAGGAAGAGGAACCCCCTGCAGCGATACAAGCTCGGCATCTCTGCCAGTAGATTAAAAGAAGTGATTATTGCCCTTTACTCAGCATTTCTTAGACCACATCAACAGTACTGTATCCACTCTGGGCCCCCCAGTAGAAGAAAGACATCATTTAACTGGAGGTAGTTCAGGGAAGGCCACCAAGATGGCCAGGGCAGGAGATCTTGCCCTGTGAGCTGAAGCTGCAAGACCAGGGCTTGTTCAGCCTGAGGAAGGGATGGCCTGTGGGAACCTAACAGCGCCTACGAGGAGGTGATCAAGGGGTGGACCCAGGCCCATTGCAGAGGTGTGGGGTGGGAGAACAAGAGGCAACAGGCATGAGTTGAAACAAGAGACATTCAGACTGGCTACAAGGAGATAATTTACACCCTTGAAGACAGTCAAACAGTGGCACGGGTTGCTAGAGAAGTTGCACTGTTTCCTTGTTTCCTTCCATGGAGATTTAAAAGACCAAATGAATAAACCCCTGAGCAACCCAGTCTGACCTCACAGCTGACCTCACTTTGAGCAGAAAGTGGGACCAGAGATCTCCTGAGGTCCCTTTTCCACCTGAATTCTTTTGTGATTCTACTTATGGCTCAGAAAAAGATCTCCCTAGGGTGTTGAAAAGGAGAGACTGGCTATTCACGCTTTTCCTCAAACCGACACTGTCCGTTGCTTTTGAGCATGGTTACAATATACTACCCAGCTATTAGTTTTTAATCCATAAATAAAGGAGAAATGTTCGTCAGCACGAAAAAATAGGCTGGCAATGCTTCCTGTCCACCATTTCCAAGTTCATGAAGCTGCCATCCAGGAAGCTATGCAGTTTAGCAGCGATCCTAAACTTCTTACTCATTGAAATTCAAGAGACCATTAATACTTTCAAGTACAACTTATTATGAAATAAAATGAATAAAAGAAACTTTGTCCTAGTGATGCCTCCATAACATGTCACATAATTAGCATCTCCTATTAAAGAAAGAGAACAGCCTGGCAGAGCATACATGAAGAATTTCAAGGATTGAAGTACAGAGATACCTGTGAAGGCAAAACTTGCTTAACTAGTAAGTTAGTACTTGCAACCTGCACATAGACAGTGCTAACAACCTGTTGTTTGGCCAGAGCAACTAAGTTTGCTGAAATTAATTCAGATTGGATGAGCATTTCAGGCATTGAAATATGTTAAAGAGGTCTGAAATGGAAATACCTTTACAGCATACCTTAGGTCACTTAACTTTCTACTTCTTATAACTTTAGTTTCAAGGTACTCTTCTATGTGTAAAACTATAGCTTCTCTTTTCTTGACCTCATACAGCTTAGAAGAAACCATCTCTGCATAAGAAAAGGAAGAGTTCAGCCCTGATAGATACATGAAAGACACCAAATATCCTTCCGGGAAATTAATTTCATTCTGACACTTAATACAAAAAAAAAGAGAGGTAAGAATGACAAATTAACATTTGTTAAGGCCTCTAAAGAAGATGCAAATGACTAACTAATCCCTGTAGCAGATTGAAGAAAAAGGAGGAAAAAAAATGAAAGCATTGTGCAGCTAGTGTAGGTTATTAATATTGATAGAGGAAAGCTAAAAAAGTGGCTCAATTACTTTGCAAGAGTTACAGTGTGTTGTATACTTCTTACCTTCATGACAGGTAGGCTAAATAAGCTGCCTGAGGTGATAATTAGGAGCCAAAGAGTCACCAAGTCTTTTTTCAACACTATACAGTGAGGACGAATATTGCACCTTTATTTTAAAGCATCCCTAGAAGGGCATCTGAGGTTTTTCCTACTCTTACTGAAGCTTTTACAGCAGATAGATTAAAAAAAAATATTTTACTGCATTCAGTGACTGATGTGGAGCTACATTAAAACCTAAATATTGATCCGATCTCTGGCAGCCATTTTCCTCTCCCACTCTTCCCTGCTCTTCCTGCTGGGACTCCCCAGCTGCTGATGAACACTTCTGTTTTCCACAAACAGATCCGCTGAAGTTAATAAGATTATTTACGGATCAAAGTTCTGCCGAACATAACTAAAATATTCAGAATCTGCCCCTTAGCGTATAAAATAATGAAAAATGACACATGCACTTGAATGTGAGCAAACGAGCACTGAAAGGAAAGCTGGGCATGTCGAAATCTTCATGCAACGGGAGTCCTGGCAAAATAAAAAAGGAGCCGCTTCCCGTTGCTTCAACAAGTTTGAACTGGTGCTACAGGACTGTCCAGTGGGGTATTCCTCCTTGGAATAGTTTTCCTTTGACACTTTTTCTGGCAGGAAGCAGGTTATTGCGTGGAAGGCGACAAAAAGGAGCCTCCGATTCTTGATCTGCCTGCAAGTGCTCTCGGGGCACAGGGAGCGGGGCAGTTGCAGCTCTGTGCCAAAGAGGGAGAAGAATAAGGTCCTGCCACTGCTCTTAAGGCAAAGAAAGAAAAGGCAGGTAGACTAATGGGATTCTGCAGGTAATGAAAAAGAAGCTTCTCCATCTCTCTCAGGTACTTTATAGTCCTCATTACCATGCTATCAAAGCGCTTCGCAATTCCAATACCCATTTTTTGTCCCCACTTCTATAGCACAGAAAGACCTCCAGCATCATTTTAGGTGCTGCTGGTTAAGCATCAGGGAAACTATTTGCACATCCACAGCCTGGTGATGGGTGAGTTCACCGAGGTGCAGAGCAGAGGTCCCCGGAGGCAGATCCCAGCGAGGAGCCGGTCTGCGCAGTACCGGTGTGGCCCCAGAGTGATGTGCCCAAGCCAGGAAGCTGTGCTGCAGGGCCCCACACTGCAAACCCAGACGTAGGACTCCTGACCTGGCTGACCCACAGCCACTTTTGGGGCTGCTCTGTGCTTCTTTGAACATCCAGCTGTGACCTGGCGATGGGGAAGCAGCGCTGCTGCCTGCGCCCTGGGGAACTCACTGGCATCCGTCGGGGGAAGCCTGGGGAAGGACAGAGGTGCGCTGAGGTTCCCCCTCACATCCCAGTCAACACCTCAGCTTCCCCTTGTCTCTAAGACTCCATCACACCTGACATTTACATAGGACTTACTTGCTATTCAAAGGATTCAAACAAACTTTACAAGCCACGGTTGAAGTCCTAACAGACGCAGAGCTACCCAAATTGAAACCTGGCCAGTGGACCAGAAGATCCTAACCTGTGTAGCAAAAAAGAGCACTAAGAGATTTGTGTTAGCCTGCCCACCTGCACGCCTTGACAGATTACATGTCTTCCACTCAGAAAGGCTTTTCGGACTGCTGCCACCCTTGTGATGATGCTGGGACATGGTTCACTGATGGGTTAGAGAAGAAAAGTGTTAGATATCTGAAAATTATTTAAATCTATTGAATGCTGTAAACTCAAAGCAGAAAGAAAAGCCATACTCCACCAACAGATTTCATTTTTCTTACTTCTACTGCAATTTTCCTTCTCCTTTTGACTCATGTGACATCCTAGTGTGTTACATCCGTCTGAGATGAAAAAAAACCAAGTACCTTTTGGACTAAGCTGACAACAAATTAGGCACAACAACCCAAACCCAAACTGCCTGCGGAAGGATGCAAGACTGTTTTACCTTTCATGATCGCCTTTGTTGTCTTTAAGATGGACCACAAAGGTGAAGCACAATCTGCTAAACACTGACAAACCAAGTGATGAAGACCACACCTTGGCTGATTATTGCTAGCTCAGGTGAAGTTCAAACTGCCTGGAGGCCAAAGAGCTCACAGGTGAGGTTTTGAACTGTGTCTCCTAAAGTGTTGACATGGTATTTTACAAGCCTGTTCTGCATGTGCTCCAAGCTGAGCAGAATCTCTTTAAGACTCATTAGTTCACGCTCAGTGCTAAGCAGTCTTACTCATATAACCCTTGATTGGCCTGGCATGGGGGTAAAGTGACCTTGCCTCTGCTTGCAAAATAACATGTAGTCTGCCCTTGGAGAGAGAGCACCGCGTTGCCAGACTCAGGGAGATCACTGTTGCTTGTCTAAATACAAAGCAAAAGAAAATTGTTTTGCACCTTCCCAAACCTCAGCATCTTTGGGAATTGGAAAGAAGGCTTCTGGCAGCATATGGTTGCCCTTTTACAGAATGCAAGAAGGCTGAAATTTTCCTTATAGATTCCCCACCCCAGCATAATCCGTTAAACCTTGGCTTGCTGCTGTCCTCGGGAGCCAGTTAGGCTTGTTTGCTCCTCTGCATGAGGAAACCAGTTTCTATCCACTCAGGATATGGGGCTACTGTTGGGACCAATTTAAGCTGTCCGTCCCTTCTGTGCCTGGCAGTTTAACCATATGGGTCAGTGAAGATTTATTCCAAAACTCTATTGACATTCACCAAACACTCAAGCTTTTCTATTTTTGTAGTATCTCACAGAGCCCCTAAAAACATTTCAGTGTCTATGCAAAAACCATGAAGAAAACCTGATTTCAATGACAGATCCATTGAGTTAATGTTGACATTCTATTTATACCAGTTGAAGATGAATGTGACAATAAAAGAAATGGAAAAGTACCAATAGGATACAAGTAACATAATGGAATATGAAGGGGTATAAGTGAGAAGGAGCCAGGCCATATTGCCCTTGACTTCAGTGCAGCTATGCTAGAGCACCACTGCTGAAGATTTGGCCTGCCGCAGTCTGGATAAACAGCTTACCTCTGGATCAGAGCAGCAACAGTGAGACATCAAAAAGGCAACAAATCTCAGAGAATAGTGCTATGGATGCACTGCTGGGCTCTAATATAATCAGCTTTTATGGAGAGCTTTCCATCGCTTGCTCTTAAGGCCTAATTGCAAGGCATTCTCTGGCCAAACAGTGTATGGAAGTAGCACGTAATAATGATTGCCTGCAGGAACCTCAGGTAGTGCAGCACACAAGATGAGGAGCTATTCTTACTTCGCTTATTACCCAGGAGCTGATTCAAGGAGTAGTTACAGTTGAGCCATTAAGCCACTGGTTGCCCTAATATATCTCAATTCAAATTCATTATAGGAGTGATTTTACCAAATGCTACTAGTGACACTGAACTGTGGGAAGAGAACTGAATTTTGAATGAGGAAGAAAATGACTAAAAAAAACTCTCTGGGGAAAAAGAACGCTTAAAGAAATTAAAATCTTTAGCATCTGCATGGTTGTTATGCAACCCTGCCTCACTAGCATAACCTATGCCTAAAGAAAAAAGATGAATAACAATCAAAGTGCATGAGCCACTATAAAGGTGTACAAAATTTTGAGGGAAATAGAAACCCAGCCCAAGCGTATCCTTCAGGTAGGATACTTGGCCAAATCTGAAGCTAGCACCAGCTGACACAGCACCAGAAAGTCATCCAGCTTCTGGGTAGAAAGCTTGCCAGCTCCAGCAGGAAAAAGTTCCCAAGGATGATCATGGCCAATATTCACAGTTTCACATCCTACTAGAAACGCTGGTTTTCATCACTGACAGACCACAGCTGCTGTAGGGAGCATTCTCCAACGTGTGTAGGAGAAGGTGACATTTCTGCCATGTATGAAGGTGGCAGCACCAAAATTAAGCCTTGCATCTGCAAATAGCTTCTGTTTCATCCTTTTTCATTTTCTTTGTCTCCAACTGATCTGTCAGAGGGCAATGTGGCACATTTCTCTCAGCAGGACAAGGAAGAGGAGTAACCACTGTTTGCTCCTGCTTAGTCTTCAGATCCCATGCTGAAATTAGAGTGCCAGATTCATTAAAAAAACCTCAAATGTTTCTCAGATACAAAACTCTGAATCCACCCCATTCTGCAAAAAGCTTGAAACAATAGATCCCACAGTCCCAACTGTACTTAGCTTCTCAGTTTAACCTAATTCTGAAGCCACATGTCACCTTCAAAGTGAACCAACTACAGCACAGCATGGGGCAGGGACAGGCCAGATGTAGAAAAAGGTCCAGCACTCACTCAGCTTTTCTTCCATTTATTTTTAAATGCTTCTTCCCAGGAAGAGGGTGGGCAGAGGCTTGTAGGGATGATTAACTCCAGAACCATCATTAGAAAAGGCATAGGGAGGAATGATCACACTGGGCCACGTCCATGGACCCTCTTGCAATAAGGATATCCCTTAGGAAACATCTCTGCTACTGACTGCCCTATGAGGCTGGTAAGAGTGATTGCTCTGAGCTGAGAGGGATCAGAGAGGCTGTGAGGGCAAAAACACGATTGCACTGGTTAATCATCTCAGCTCCAGATGAGTGGTAGTCTCTTGCAAAAATCAAATGGCAGTCACCCAGGAGGTCTAAGAGAACTCAACAGTCAAGTAGTTGAGTTACTTATGTCAATATGTAAGCATATTAACAACTTAAAATATCCTCCAATCTAAAGAGTGGGTGTAATTTCAGTCCTTAAGAAAAGGTCCCAGGGAGACCTGGGGAACTGCAGGCCTGTAATCATGATTGCAACACTGGGCAAATTAACATAAAGGATGCAGCTACAAAGCATGGGATGCTACAAAGCATCTGCCTATACAGATCCTTGCAGAAAGGGAAGATCTAGTTGATATAATCTATTTGCATTTGCAAAATGCTTTTGATAAAGTCTTTCATCAAAGGCTTTTAAGGAAGCCAAATAGCTGTGGGACAAATGGGGCAATTCTGACTGGACAAAAAACTACCTAGGACACAAGAATAAAACGAAGAGGCTGGGGGGGGGGAAAAAAAAAAAGCTGATTTGGAAGACTTTGGTACAAATCTACAAAATAAGGAGCGGCATGAAAGTGATGCAAGTAATCAAGTTTTTTACCATCTCTTTCATTCCAAGAACTAAGGGGCATCAAATGAAGCAAGAAGGTGCTAAACCAGAAGAGCTGGATTTTAAGACAAGTGATAGCAGACCTGTGTAATTCTTTTTTAAAGTATATTGTGTGAGCAACAGTGGACATTGATTCAAGGAAAGATTGGATGACTACTTGGAAGAGAGATGATTTATGGTTGCAAAATGGACAAGAAACAAGGGACTGACTTAGGAAATCCCCAGGGCTGTATGAAGTTGGAAGCTGAGAGAATATTAGGGGAAAGTATGACATAAGTTTGCCTGCTCTCCCTTCTCTTTAGGTGTCCATTTATGATCACTCCTGGAGACAGAATAGTGCATCCTCGGTGTGAACGTTGTCACCAGTTTTAGGCACCTGAGAGCCTACAATGACCAATCTTGACTTAAAGGGAATTAGTTACAGTTACATTTCTATAATAGCTGAGGACCTTCTACTCTGTTAGTTAGAATAATTTATTTACGTTAATCTCCTAACTTTTCTCCCTGACATATTCACTGTCTTGTGTAGAAGTTGTAGCATGGAAACATACCGATACTGATAATTCTAGAAATGGGAGAAACTTTCTAGTAGTTAGCTCTTGAGTCATATATCCCTACTGCCTCCAGATTCATGTAAAGACAGTGGTTCATTACTAAGAGTTGAAATCATTACTTGCCAAGTACATGTCTAATTTTATGCATTTGAACTGCTTCATGTATATCAAAATGATAAGTCATGCTTAAACTTGGATATTTGCTTCAGAACATTCCTCAATTAGGGGCTTCCACTGG
Organism: Phaethon lepturus; assembly: GCF_000687285.1. NCBI lineage: Eukaryota > Metazoa > Chordata > Aves > Phaethontiformes > Phaethontidae > Phaethon > Phaethon lepturus. The sequence continues at coordinate 12,840 of NW_010555284.1, read as the reverse complement.
CAAGGGGTGGCTTCCCCTGTTTTGAAGAAATGCATCGAAGTATTTTCTTTTTCCTTCTCCTTTGTTAAGCTAATCTACTTCTGAGCACCTATAGCTGAAAGACTACCTCTGGTCTCTTGGTGCATGGAGTAAACAAGGAAAGAAAGATGTTTCTCTGATCATTCACTTCAAGTTTGCCTCCAGAAGAAGGAAGTAAGACCACCTGAACCAAGATGTGGAACAACAGCCCTGCCTTAAGAACTATTACTAGCAAATTATCACAGGTATAAAAATCATCAGAGAAAACTTCAGCTATGAAAGACATCCTTATAATGTGTCCCATGCCCTAGGTTCTCTTACAGAAATACAGTGCCGCAGGACATAGCATGCTCTTTCGATGGCTTCTCTTTTCAGACTGGTGGAGAAATTAATTTGCAAATTGTCTTTGCTTTGGAGGCTTTAACAAAATTTCTCTGTTCAGTGAAATAACGAGATAAAATGCAAAAAAGATGCTTTTTTTTTTTTTTTTTGCATAACTAGTTTGTCCTAAAAGTTGTATGCAATCATGAAAAGGAGAGAGATGTTTTTAGGAACTGCAGAGTTCCCTGAAAGAAAACGGCTTAGCAAGTAAAATGTTCAGAGGCAAATGCCTCAATACAGTACTTCTGATGTATTTTAACTTCATGCTTTTTATCCTTTGATAATGTTTCACTGAATTTTAGTGGTTCTGCAAAATAATGTACTGATAGCAGTCTGTACAGAAACAGTATATGAACTACTGCATTTCCCTATAGAACTCTGCAACCGAGTTCTGAGTCCAAGTCCTGCTATGTACCTAACATCCATGCCATTTGCCAAGCCTAAGCAGGGACCAACTACTGTGATAGACTACGGATTTTTGTTCACAGAATCACAGAATCACTAAGGTTGGAAAGGACCTTCAAGATTATCAAGTCTAACCATTAATCCAGCGCCACCATGTCCCTTAAACTATGTCCTGAAGCGCCACATCCACATGTTTTTTGAACACTTCCAGGACTTCCAGAGTGTTCACTTCCACCACCTCCCTGGGCAGCCTGTTCCAATGCCTGACCACCCTCTCGGTGAAGAAATTTTTCCTAATATCCAATCTAAACCTCCCCTGGCACAACTTGAGGCCATTTCCTCTTGTCCTATCGCTGGTTACTTGGGAGAAGACACCAACACCCTCGTCGCCACAACCCCCTCTCAGGTAGTTGTAGAGAGCGATAAGGTCTCCCCTCAGCCTCCTCTTCTCCAGACTAAACAACCCCAGTTCTCTCAGCCGCTCCTCATAAGACTTGTGCTCCAGACCCTTCACCGGCTTCATTGACCTTCTTTGGACATGCAAATTAATATTTTAATTTCATTAATATTTACCTTGGAATTTTTTGGGGTTTTTTTGGGGCCTAATTTATACTTAGTCCATTGAGTCTACAAGGCATTTTGTCAATAAATGATGATGGTATTTTACATATGTGGCACTCCTTGCCACCGTGTGCCTAATAACTGTATTAGCAGAACACTATTTAGCCACAGCCTCTGGGAAACTCTGCAAAAACAAGTTTGCATAAAATCCTACCTTTTCTAAAGGTGCTTCAGCTTCTAGAAGACTGTCTTGCCTTGGATACATCAAGCTCTTACTAACAAGGTGGTTTTGCTCCCTAAACCCAAGGTGCTCAAAACTTGCCATTGGTAATAAGAAGTTCTAGTTCAGTGCAGTTGTACATCCTCCTAAGTGTACTTCATTGAATTGTACACTTATTTTTCCTAAGAAGACTTGAAATGCCCACTGCCACAAGCTGGCTCACATACATTAAAGCATGCCAGATACTGCAGACAATGTCACTGCTGGTGGGAAATATCAGCAAAAAGCTGGTACAGACCACAGAGTACCTTGGATGGTGAGCATCTATCCTCTTGTTTTCAGTTATGTTTTATGATCTTGTAAGACAGGACTTGAAGAGGCCTTTGAAGGGAGGAGAGATGATGTCTTGCCTGGGGAAGATCTGGGTATGCTCCAGGAGAGAAGGCT
>NW_010555284.1:0-10777 GCF_000687285.1 Phaethon lepturus | reverse complement strand
GCCCCGGGAGGTAGGGCACCAGCCGCAGAGAAGCAGCCCAGCCCAGAGCTGGAGGCCTACAGCACTGCAGGGGCTGCAGCAGGAGGTGGGAAACAACCAGTGCAGCTCCAGAGGGGACGGAAAGAACCCCAGGAAAGAGAAGAGGCTGGGCAGAGTGTGCTGCCATTTATAAAGTAGCAGAAACCAAGTGTAGAAATACAGATCAATTTGTAAGGGTATTAGGCGTGGAAAAACTCTGTATAAAACTTTTAAAATTTCTTTTCTATCTATTTATTTTGAGGTTTCTCTATTAAAAAAAATCATGGTTTAATTTCTAATAAAATCTGCCTTTTATGTCTTTAATTTTTTGTTTCCATACCCTTTCAGACCTTCTCACTACCACAGGTGCTCAAAGCCCTGGCCAGCTGAGGTTCTCATCTCCCAGAAGTCGCAGGTTCTCTGTGTCAGGAGGTTATACACTGATGCATGCACAGCCTCTGGCTTTGTCACCTCTCTGTCATCTGCTTATGGAAAGTCTGGAGCTAAGCAGCACATGAAGGATCAAAGCTCCATGTTTTTGGCTCCAGTTTGGGGCATTTTACTCTTGAGCTTTGCATGCTCAACATTTTTGCTACTATGTGGTGCCCCTCCAGAGCTACCTTAGATATCTGTCAGTTTATGGAGCTGGTCTGAACGTGAATCGAAATACAGTTTCGGCATGCTGGAGGCAGGTCTTGATGGGCAATCACATAATGAGGGAATGTGATTAAAAAATAGTTTGATACAGAGGCAGAAAGAAAAGGGAGGATGGTAGCAAAGAGTTAATTTTCAGACTCCTCAAAATAAATGCATCATCAGGGTTAGCAGTTTCTAATGAATTCGGTGATTCTATTTAGCAGTGGAAATGCTGTTTGCTGCTTGGCATTTCAGTGCTTACATAATTTATAGTCTATTATTTGATAATGTATTGAAGCAGGTTGTTGTCTTTGGCACCATCAAAGCTGTCTGCTAATTCACTGCTTGACCTTCTCTGCATACATGTAAAATGGAAAAGAAGTGGTGCAGGGCACACTGCGGCAGTTCCAAGAATGGCTTAGTGCTCAGACAGTTTGATTTGGATGAACTTCACCACCAAACTATAGTTTTATTTACATATGTTGGGGAAAAAAAAAATGAAACGAACAAACAGGTGGTAGAGCAGTACTTTAAAACATTTCTGTTCCGTTTGGCTGCTCAGCCATGTGTCATTTTACAACCTAGGTAGTGAAAATGTCCTGGAATTAGGGTATAACTGGACACATCATGCTTCTACCCTGTGTCTGAGTCACCTATATAGCCAAAGGTGTCCTGTCTTGGGTGTTCAAAGGTGTTAATCCCTGAAAACAAGAGCAGATATGCTAACAGCCAGCTCACACATGGCAAGAGGGACTCTGCTTGTATATAGGAAGATTTACAGAAGTGTTTCAGCTTCTGGATGTGGAACATAAACAGTTTGCATGCAGTTTTCAGAGAAGTTAAAAATGTTAGATGAAAGGGATCTCCAGATGATCCAGAAGTCACCAAAGCACCATGAAAAACAGACAGAAATATAAATTCTGGAGAACGCTTTGCTTCATGCATTCCCTGTAATGGGGAGAACAGAAATTATTGGTAGAACATGATAAATGGAAGAAAGCTGTAAGGCTGTCCATCACCTGGGTCTCCCCGGTGGTGACAAGCTACTCAGTGTACCCTACAGTAAGCAGCTGGAGGACAATTTGTGTGTGCCACAAAGTCACAGTTCTTCAAATAAGAAGAATTTTAAACACCAGCGGATTCCCATTGACTTCAGTTTGGACTGCAAGGCTAGGGAATTTATCTGCAGATATAGCAAAAAAATATTAATTAATACCTATATTACTCTGCTGGTGCAGACTCACAGAAGGGAGCGTACAATGGTTTGCATGAGGTGATAGAGCTCAGGCTCACCCTACATTTCACACTACACCTGCTGCTGTTCAAGTGCCCCAAATCGAAAGCACATTCCAATATCTCTGTTCCCTTTTCATTTCAATTTTGTGTCTAATCTGGTAGAAAAATAAGTAGGGCAATGTAGTGAGAGAGGCAAGGAAAATTTAAATAACTTGTTAGTGCTGAAGTCATTGAAAGGGTTATTTAATCAGAGATGCCTGATAGGGGCATAAGATGGAGAAGGCTATATTGTGGCAGGGTTTCTTGATGCTCTTTTCCCCAAGCGTGACTTTTCTTTTCCCCTGTGAGTCACTTTCATGTTTTAGAGAAACAGTTGTGAGCCACAAATACGTGTTAACTGGAATTGATCAAGGACAAAATGAATAATTTACTTTCTGAAGAAGAGATCATCTATATTGCTACAGACTTTTTAGCAGAGATTTTTTTTCCCTGATGTTACAGCCATCTTGTTTGAGCTGCATTTACATGTAGCAAGAGTGGTGCTTTGTTTCTGAACTGGCATGTCCCAGCAGAATTCCCCACCTTTTTTTTTGTTTCAGTGCTTCTGATCTTAAAGAGCATGAATTATTCACAAAGAATTCCATATGTCTTCAAAACATTTCTGTTAAATAAAACTGCATATTTAATCTTTACCCCATTGATTATCCACAATGAGGAATAATGATTTGAATTGTTGAAGATGATGAATCCCAAGCATCCTCTACAATCCCAAGCAATCTCTACATATGGCTACACCACTGCCCTGTTTATTGCCAGACCTGTTCCCATGTCTTGACAGTCTGCACTACTTTGGCACAACAACTTGTATTTTTATAGATTGCTATATTACAACTATTTTGGTGATAGCAGGATCAAAAGTTTTTTAATAGTAAAAAACAAAATACAGAGTAAAAGGTTGAGTAAGACATGAGAATTCGCCAGGCAATCAAAGCAAAGTTGCAAATAACTAAATACAAGCAACTTAACGGAACACAAAGTATATAGAAGTATAGTCAAAAAGTCAACTCTGCCATTTTTGTTGACCCTCTTTTAAAGTTCTCTTCTTAAGATATACATAAACTCTCCAACTGCAATAAAAAACCACCACATGTGTTATAACGAAATTCACCATTTAGTTAAAATAAAAGAGTTTGAAATTCTTAAATATTTTCATTTCTATTAAGAGTGCTTAAGCCATCATACTGTGTTTTTGTTTCTCCCGTTCCCTCTTGTTTGGCTTAGGTTTCTGAGTAAGACGCAGAATAATAAATCTATCATAGACCTTCTGCATAACCTCCATACCCATACTGTGCATCTTAACTTAACTTCCATCCTTTAAAATAGGGAGAAAAGTCCTTCTCATTTACAGGCTTAGTGCAAAAGCCATTTTTATTTTATGTGGCATTTACTGTCCCTGAGATCAGTGAATATTACATTGCTGCATACATAACAAGTAGTATAGTTGTGTTTTAACTGCTTCCTTGAAACTTGTGGCTTAAAAGTTAAATACATTGAAGTTCTTCAAACATTTTTGGGCTTGTGGATCTCACAAGCTTTGTTACATTCTCCGGTATATCAAAAGTGCATTTTAAAAATACTGTTTTAGACTTCTTGCATTCACCTTTGAACCTGAGGAGAGCAGTACTGATAGAAACACAAAAAAAAAAGTCGTACTGATGGAAACACAAAAAAAAAAAAGTCAAACAAGCAGTCATAAATTTTTGCACAACTTGTGTGTACAGCAGAATTTCTCTGTGGGTCAGGCTCTGTCCCCTGAATTCCATCAAGCTCCAACCTCATCTGAAAAACACGTTCCCTCCTCAGTCTGGGCTGACTTTTTTCAGTCTGGGCATATTTTATACAAAGGTGGAGGAGCCAGTATTGAAACTTTGCTACTCTAGTAGCTAAAGAATAACACCAACTAATCCAAAACACAATAGCTAAGGCAGACAATGATGTCCAGGAATCACCTTACAGAGGAGATCCAGTAAGCGGTTGGGTATACATGTCTTGGACGAGGTGACTGAAGGTCTGCAGCGGCTCTAGGGACTGAACTCAGGCTTCCTACATTCCAGTCCAGCATCCAGACTCCCCTTCACTGAACAGATTTTAAAATCCTATTCCTGTTAATAAGGTGGGGTTTTTTTCAGTGTGGGAAAAGAAAGGGAATTTTTTTTTCCCCCAGAACAGAGAAATGACACACGATAGTCATACAACTCTAGGAGCACACATGCACTGGTGTGAGATTCATCAGGATGACTGCCTGTCTGGTGTAGACTTAGGCTGTTGTCTGGGCACATAGCGAACTGCCTTTCTTAGAAAGACTAAGCACGCTGTTTGCAAAAATATTAAATACTCATGGAAAATAGTGTTTAAACTACTGTCTCTGCCCTAGAGATATTCTCCCTGTCAAGACCTGAAGAGTATAAAATGCAAAAGGAGGAAGAATTTGAGGGAAGAACCATGACATCAACGTATATATCGTAGGTGGAGGCTATGCTGCATTTGCAACACCTCTGAAGTAATCTGCTAAATAAAGAGCAACTTAGATTTACCAGCATGAAATCATCTTGTTTTATGAGCCAACATGTGGTACGTGAAATGTGGTGGAGGCAATCTAGTGAAATACACAGCAAGGAAGAGAAGGTGATTAGCATAGGGTGACTCAGACCATTGCCCATGCTGGATTTCTAACAAAGGATCTGGCACCAACATAAATGCAGGGGGAAAAAAGCCTGTATACAGAACTAGTGATGGCTGCTAAAAGATAAAGGATCGAAAGAGGGGGTTTAGCTGTCTCATTGGGAATGCAAAGAGGAAAAGATAAACACCGTTACCAAAAACAATCACTGAAACACCAGACGTCGATAGCAGCGTTGAAGCAGCATGTGATCCCAAACAAGATAAGCCAGAAGAGACCTACCATGCACTTGCACAAAAATAAGTACCAGGAATTTTATACTTCAGAAGTGAAAACTTCCTCATCTACCTGTAGTTTTGGAGATGACTCCCTGCCAACCTAGGATCCCGGCTACAGCAGGGTTTGCTGAGAGATCAATGCTTTCCCTCCAGAAAGGCACCCCCAAACACTGCTCCCGGCTTGGGCCGCCCAAGCGATTAGAGAAAACGGCAAAACCACAGTCTGGGGGGAAAAAACCCCACAAAAAAACAACCCACACGCAAGAGATAGGTTTAAGCTAAGGAAAACCATGAAGAATGAGAGAGGGAGAGGTGGAAGGAGGATGTGAAACAGAGCCGGCTGCAATCCCCCGCGCTGCAGCTATTTCAGGGAGAGAGGCGTGAGCAATGCAAACACAGACCGAGGCTGCGGAGGGCTGTAGTTCAGAAGATGGTGTCTGCAGTGCAGCTTCAGTAAAAGCAAGGACTCTCAAAGCATATGCACAGGCGAAGTCAGTCACCTACCATTCAGCTGCCGTATTTGCAGCTATACTATTAAATGAATGACTGTTTTCATTCCAGCTGGATTGTGGTGCCAGATGCAACATCATTAAAACAACAATGCTAAGCAGCAATCTTAGATTGGGAAAGTGTGACCAGCTGCAGGTGACAGAAAATAAGTCTTCTGAGGCCAGCTGGCAGGAGCAAAAGCTGCACAGAATAAAATATGATCTTGTTTAGAGTTTACATTATCTTTCAGAAATACCGCGTAAAGCAAGCAGCTTGCTACAGAGGTGTCAATGACTTGGAGACTGCGCAAAAGTCAGGTTTAGTCCAAATAGCTGCTTGAGACAATGGCAAAAGGTAAACTGCAATGGGACTGGTCTCTATGAGGCAGCTATGGGCTCTGAGAAGCAGTGGAGAAATCAAGACTTTAGTCTCCCGTAGGTAAATATTTAAGGAAATGTTGCCAGTGGCAAGAAAACCTGAAAGAGCTCTAGCTTGGATATAGGAATTACTAAAGAAGGATGATTTCTCCTTCCAGAAATCCAGACAACCAACAGGACACTGCCAAAGGATTTACTGTATGGACGTATTTTACCTACTGCCATCACAGGCTTAAGAGATGTGGGGATGAGGTGGTGTGACAAAAAGTGTTGCATCCGTAGTGCAGCCTAGGAACTAGTGATCTTCATGTCAGCAATTAGGAAAAGGCAGGGAACAACTACTCCCAAATTAACAAAGATTTCTATGGGGACAAAAGATGTAGCACAGCAAAGAGAGTGTTACAACTGTTTGCTGCAGAATAGTTTCCTGGAGGCACCAGGAAAGCCATCAGAGCCATTCCTAGGTTGACTTACTACAGCTGTGGCACCTTCACAAACAGATTTCTTCACAAACAGCCGGTTTAGTTTTACAAGCCTACAGCCCATTTGACACCTAAATAGTGTGGGAGTGTTCACTGCTGATACTGCACACCAATCTTGCATGAAGGCAGCATCACTTTGCAGGGTATCTATCTTTCACTGGGACTAAAACCATTTTATAATGGAAGGAGATATAATCTTAGTAGGATTCCAGAGATTTAAAAGTTTTATTGTTATATTTATTGACAATTCATGATAAAGTATCTTCTAGCATTCATTGGCTTTTTGACTGTCTCATTTTTACTTTATAATTGCAGACATTTTTGCTCTTTTTCATTTTTTTATTCATTTATTTTCAGATTTATTTCTTAGTTGATTAATAACAACAGGGACTGCATACATTAGAAACTTCAGGCCTTTCACAGAATGATTAATTAAGGCAACCATTATTTAGATCACAAATACATGTAGGATCTAGTACGGAGTCATAGAAGGAGGATGGTGAAAGTACTTCACTGATTTACTTAGATTAAAGAGGTTGCAAAACTTGATAACAAGGCAGTATATCTAACCATAATCTAGTAAGTACAAGAATAAGTGATGATACCAATTTGCTATAACATCTTTGCCATTTCTAAAGCAGGATTCAGCCCATTCTGGTGTCACAATGTGGATAGTTCATAAACTTGCAGGCATCTTTCAAGACAGCCAGATAAGCACCTTCAATAAGAATACTCAGGAGTTTTCTTTGTGAATATGTATTTGAATTAAAATACTCTTCACTTTGGCTTTACATCACATTTTGTGTTTCCACACTAGAGATTTGTTTTAACAAGCTTACCTAATTACAGACTCCTGTAATTGGATTAATCATTACATCATCACAATGAAGCAATGCTGGATGGGTATCTTGCTGTTTTTTTTGCTTGATGGGAGAGATTTTATAGATCATAACATCATAAAATCTTTGGGTTGGAAGGGACCTCTAAAGGTCATCTAGTCCAACACCACTGCAATGAGCAGCGACATCTTCAACTAGCTCAGGTTGCTCAGAGCCTCGTCCAACCTGACCTGGAATGTTTCCAGGGATGGGGCATCTACCACCTCTCTGGGCAACCTGCACCAGTGTTTCACCACTCTCATTGTGAAAAATGTCTTCCTTATATCTGGTTTAAATCTACTCTTTTTTAGTTTAAAACGATTACCCCTTCTCCTATCATAACAGGCCCTGCTAGAAAGTCTGTCCCCATCTTTCTTAGAAGCCCCCTTTAAGTACTGAAAGGCTGCAGTAAGGTCTCCCCTGAGCCTTCTCTTCTCCAGACTGAACAACCCCAACTCTCCCAGCCTGTCCTCATAGGAGAGGTGTTCCATCCCTCTGGTCATTTTTGTGGCCCTCCTCTGGACCTGCTCCAACAGGGCCATGTCTTTCCTGTGCTGAGGGCTCCAGATCTAGACGCAGGACTCCAGGTAGGGTCTCACCAGCGTAGAGTAAAGGGGCAAAATCACCTCCCTCGACCTACTGGGCCCACTTCTTTTGATACAGCCCAGGATACAGTTGGCCTTCTGGGCTGTGGGTGCACATTGCTGGCTCATGTCCAGCTCTTCATCCACGAGCACCAAGTCCTTCTCGGCAGGGCTGCTCTCAATCCCTTCATCCCCCAGCCTGTTATTGATACTGGGGATTGCCCCAACCCAGGTGCACGACCCTGCAACTGGCCTTGTTGAACCTCACGTGAGGTTCACATGGGCCCCATTCCTCAAGCTTGTCCAGGTCCCTCTGGATGGCATCCCATCCCTCAGGCATGTCAACTGCACCACTCAGCTTGGTGTCTTCTGCAAACTTGCTGAGGTTGCACTCGATCCCACTGTCTATGTCACTGATGAAGATATTAGAAGAGTACTCGTCCCAACATGGACCCCTGAGGGACACCACGTGTCACTGATCTCCATGTGGACATCAAACTGTTGACCACTACTTTCTGGATGTGTCTGTCCAACCAATTCCTCATCCACTGAACAGTTCACCCATCAAATCCATATCTCCCCAATTTAGAGACGAGGATGTTGTGGGGGACTGTGTCAAAGGCCTTACAGAAGTCCGGATAGACGACATTGGTAGTTCTTCCCTTGTCCGGAGTTGTGGTCACTCCATCACAGAAGGCCACTGGATTTGTCAGGCAGGACTTGCCCTTGGTGAAGCCATGCTGGCTGTCTCAAATCACCTCCCTGCCCTCCATGAGCCTTAGCATAGCTCCTAGGAGGATCTGCTCCATGATCTTCCCAGGCACAGAGGTGAGGCTGACAGGCCGCTAGTTCTCAGGGCCCTCCTTGCTACCATTTTTAAACCCTTTCCCTTTTTCCTGTCTCCAGGGACTTCACCTGACTGCCATGACTTTTCAAATATCACGGAGAGTAGCCTGGCAGCTACATCAGCCAATTCCCTCAGGACTCTGGGTTGTATCTCATCAGGTCCCCTAGACTTGTGTATGTTTGGGTTCCTCAGGAGATCTCGAACCTGATCTTCTCTTACAGTGGGAGGGACTTTGCTTCTTCAGTTCCCACCTTGCAGTGCATCCCCTTGAGAGGTGCGGGAAGAGAGACTGCCGTTAAAGACTGAGGCAAAGAAGTTTTGAGTACCTCAGCCTTCTTCTCATCCATTGTTACCAGTTTGCCAGTCTTGCTCATCAGGGGGAGTACACTTTCTTTGACCTTTCTCTGGTTGACATACGTTTAGAAGCCCTTATTATTATTCTTTGTGTCCCTTGCCAAGTTCAGCTCCAGCCATGCCTTGACCTTCCTGACCCTGTTTCAGAGGACATGTGAAGCTGAGAGTCTTGCAGAATTCTCTCTCACTCTGCACTGAGTTTGAACTCCTCTTCGTGGTGTAACATGCGGTTCTCATTACCACGCAGTAACTTGTTTCTAGTAGTTATAACAGAGACATCTTTAAAATCCAATTCCCAAGAGCTAGCCTTCCTAGCTGAACATCGTTACCCCTAATAACCCAGCATTGGCACAATGCAGAATTCAAATATATATGAAACAACAATATGAAACAAATATATATGAAAAAAATGATATTCTATTACCTGTGGAGGTGTTCTGCATGGAGACCTGTGGACTTCTCCTGGGTCATTAGTACTAAGGATATATTTGACAAATCCTTTTACTCTCGTGCTGTTCTTTGGAGCTCAATATGTCTTGTTAACCGTCAGAGCAAAGCAGGTAAAGAATGATCCATGTTATCAATTTAAAAAAAGAAAATAATCAAACTCTGACTTTCCTCAACCATTATGTTTCTTTCCTGCCATGAATGCATTCAACTGGTTACCTGAAAACATCTCTTATTACAGAAACAGGAACCGAGTTGGATGGAGTAAAGGGGGGTACAATCAGCTTTCCTTTGTGCTAATGCAATTCATGAACATTAAAAAAAAGTACTAAAGGTTTGGGTGATCAAACAAATCTGTTGGATATCTGGGCCACATCTGTATTGCATTTCCCAACCCACAACCACAGCATGTCAACGTCTGGACACGACTACTTTTCCTAATCAAGCCTGATTGTCCCTGTTTGCAAATATTTTCCAGATACCTCGGAAGAAAATATATTAGAAGAGGCCTTGTGCTTGGTCTGTGAAGCTTTTTGCTTTGACTGTTTGCTACTCCCTGCTGTTGGTGTCATATGGCAGAATGGCCACCAGAAAAAGGAAACATAACCTGTATGAATTGAGACTGTATAAATAAACATTTGACATGAGATCCCCTGTGTTTTATAAGATTTGTAAATGTTTCAAGTGGGCAAGGATACACAAGGAATGACGTAGTAACACAAAACCTGTTTTGTTTTCTAGTTAATGCAAAGATAGAGAGTATACTGATGCATTTTTTTATATTGACAGAACCTTCTGCTGATCACAACCTTTTTCACTTCAGAGAAATCAGATCCCATCCTGGGGACAACAAAACGGGAGATAAAAAAATGGGTCTTTTACATCTCAAGAACATCATCTTTTATTCCCTTTCACTAACAATATATTCGATATAGTGGTTTTTTTTCCCAAGTGCTGGGTGAGCACATTACAAAGAAGTTCATTCATTAGGCTGTGGAAAGCAGCATTTTTTTCAACTGAGGGGCACCGCCTCCCACAGAGCTATGTTAAGGAGGCTACACACGGCCACCGGACTATTATCTATCCCCCTGCGTGAGAGTCCTGCTGCATGAAGATTTTCCCACAGGTAAAATAAAAAGAGAAGGCTATTTTTTCAATCTGTTTCTTTTTGGCAATTTGTTTAACTATTTTTTCAATCTGTTTCTTTTTGGCAATTTAAAATCAGCGAAATGCTTTCTGTAACCACAGGTTGTGAGCAGAGCCTCGTGGTGCACCCACACTGGTAACAACTGCTCGTCAGGCACTGCCACAGAAATCATTTTCCCAAGGACTGAGCCAGAGCCAAGACGGGCTCCAGGCTCTGATAAATGAACCTCACCTGCTGAAGATGTCACACGAGCGTCCCCCTACTGAAAGCCACCCATGATTGCGAAGACCAAGCCGAGTGCTTATGGGTAAGGATGAGGGGGAA
>NW_010555283.1:33226-58372 GCF_000687285.1 Phaethon lepturus | reverse complement strand
AAAAAAAACAACAATGCAGGACCATTCTTGAAAAGATACGGAAGAAAACTGGTTTCTTTTCTGAAAACCTCAAACAGAGAAATTTCCACAATCCCTATAGAACTTATCACCATGACAAATGCGTTTGGCAAACACCTGCCAGAAAGCTAGCTCAAATCCTCAGAGTAGATAGGTCAATGCCTAAAATAGCCAGCTAAACTCTAGACCATCACTGCACCAGTGGAAATGGAGGATGCTAAGCTCTTTCCTCACCTCTTAAAAAAAACTACCAAAGGTAAGACGACTGACTCAACACCTCTTGCCTAGAGTGACTTGCTCATTCAACTCAAGCCCTTTGATCTGAACTGTTTGACAGCTGAAACATTTTGTCAGAAATGCTTACAACTCACATGATTCACCATGTTGTTTTCCCAGTTCCCATGTAAAACTGGAATTGCCTGCAATCATTCAAATTTGATTTCAGATGTATACAAGCTGTTTAAATGCAGATGCAAACTTTTATAGTCAAGAACAGCTAAGCACAGAGGTTAGTAAAATATATATATCCTGCACTTACCTCTGTTTTCTAATCCAGATGTTTTCTTTTAGCTTTTCTTTAATAGTTTCCCATTCTTCTACTCTTCCCTGTTTACCTGGGTGGTATAGTTCTGGCCAGAGCAATGCAAACTGCTAATACACAGCACTTTCTAAAGTAATACAAATATATAAAGCCCAATGTAAATTTTATATCCAAAAATACCCATGAGAAATTACCTTTTGAATGTGGTAGAAAGCTTTCCCTAAACCTCAAGAAAGAAAATAAGCCAGATAAAATTAGATTAATCATTTAACTTTCTCCTAAAAAAAGAAGTTAATATCCAGTTTCTCCTAGTCTCTAAGCAGGGAGGCATTCTTAATCAAGATAAATGAAGAAAATAGGTGTTTCAGAGATTTCACTGAGGTTAGTAAAAAAGCATTGTTGATTACTCGCATTCTGAACTTCTGGGAGACAGCTGGCCAGCTCTCACTTCAAAGTCACTTTCACCTCATCTCCAATCCAGCCCTGCCAAGAAGAGTTAGCATTCTGAATATTTACAGGAACAGCAATAAGAACAAGTATAGACTCTTCTTTTAGCCCTTATTAAACAAAACATAGATAATCACTAGGATCCTCGTTCACATTCAGCTATCCATCAAGCCATGAAAGCCTCTGAATTTGGAGACCTAGCAGCACTTACCAGCTCTTGGAGCCAGGTAAATGTCCTAGCCATATTCTAGCCCACAACACTTTCACAACACCAGTGTCCTTTGGAAAGGAAACTTGGATGCACTGGTAGAGAGGAAGCAAGAGTGTGTTTTAATAGGTCCACCAATATGGACTACTGGAGACCCTGGACTGTGAGGGCAAGACCTTAGGCTGAGAAAGAATCAAGGTTACACTTTGGACTGCCTTCTTTTTTTTTTTTTTTTTTTTTTTTTTTTTTTTTTAAATGTAGAAATCCCATGACAATAATGGGCTCCAACACAGAGATGTTTGTCAATCATGTTTTCCTTTTAAGCTGGGACTGTCTGTAATGACATGGAATTTCATGTAAATGAAAGAGATCAGTGTCAAATTTAAAATCAGTAGTATATTAAAATCTAATAACACTTTGAAAATGAAAGGAAAATGAGAAGAATTTTTTCCCTTCATTCCAACAACAAATTATTTCAAAATGAAAAAAAAAAAAAGGTAATGTATTGAGAGTGTCTATCTTTTTAAAACACTATAAAAATACAGTCTGTGTGGAATGGGTGATAAGAAACCCAAGAACATACTCTGTGTGCATACTCTGCATTAGAATAACAAGAAAATGGAGAGGTGGTCTTTTTTACTCGGCACTGGTGAGGCCACATCTCGAATCCTGTGTTCAGTTGTGGTCTCCTCACTACAAGAAGGACATTGAGGTGCTGGAGCGTGTCCAGAGAAGGGCAACGAAGCTGGTGAGGGGGCTGGAGCACAAGTCTTATGAGGAGCGGCTGAGGGAACTGGGGTTGTTCAGTCTGGAGAAGAGGAGGCTGAAGGGAGGTCTTAGCGCTCTCTACAACTACCTGAAAGGGGGTTGTGGCGAGGTGGGTGTGGTCTCTTCTCCCAAGTAACTGGTGATAGAACGAGAGGAAAAGGCCTCAGGTTGTGCCAGGTGAGGTTTAGATTGGATATTAGGAAAAATTTCTTCACCAAGAGAATGGTCAAGCATTGGAACAGGCTGCCCAGGGAGCCGGCTGGATTCATCATCACTGGAAGTGTTCAAAATACAGGTGGACTTGGCACTTTGGGACATGGTTTAGTGGGCTTGGTGGTGTTGGGTTGATGGTTGGACTTGATGATCTTAAAGGTCTTTTCCAACCTTAATGATCCTGTGATTTTTGTAAGGTGGTAATATTTTCACGGAGTTCAATAGTCTTTTGATCAGGACCACACTTCATAGATGGAAGATCTTGTTCTTTAAATTACCTACTTTTGTAAAGGAATTGACTGGCTTCTTAAAAATATCTTTTAAGAAATGCAGCAATTATACTCCCCTGTCTCAGTGGGCTTTAATCAAAACCACGTCAGTACTTTACAGAAACCACTTTAGATTATTCCTCTATGTCCAAATAAGGTACACTGGCATCCTTCCTGATTAAAAGGTAATAATATTACCTTTTAATAAAATCTCCTAGTGCAAGGTCAATCTTCCTTGATTGGAAATGTTTTTTGAGACAGTGGGCCAGAATTTCTGTTGATCTGAATTAGCCCAGCACTACTAAAGCAAAGATTTATATTAGGTGAGACCATGGAATACAGGAATGACCTTGAAGGTCTATATTAGGTATACACAGCATTACATTGCCTTTATTCTTTTTTTACCTTCCTAATTTCTCACCTCAGTATATGTGAAATGAAAGAGAAAAGCAAAAGGGTATCTGGCCTTTCTTGTGCCACTTCTATATTAGACCCTTTTCCTTCTTGCTACCAGCAATTTATACAAGTATCATTTTTTTCACATGGATATAGGATAACAGCAATACACCAATATACATTTCATCAGTAACTCATCTTTATTCTTTGCCTGTTTAACTTAAGTGAACGGGTTGTGCATTAATCTCATGTTACAAAGTGAGGATATAATTGAAACACCCATCCTTGTTATCCACAATTCTGTCACTGTGATTCTCATCATCTACATCAAAATGAATCCATATAAGCCAAGGGTGCTTCAATATTATAAAAGTAGTGCAAATGAAAGAAGAATCAGACCTCATCAATGAGGAGGTAAGTCTTCTTACATAGTTTCTAGCTTCATCTATAGGAACCAAAGCACACACATATTCTAATGTATCATTTCATCTTTGTATTGATTTCAGTCAAGTCCTAGCCATTTGATCTATTAAACATCTGAAAGTTTTTATCTGAGGGATAAGTGTTTCTGTCTTAATGCAGGATCCTTTTAGGTGAGTTTTGTTTTTCTTTCCCCCTCCTGCAGATGAACTACTGGGTAAATTATTTGGTTGGTGTCCCAGTGTCTGCTCTGTTGAAGTTATTAAAATTCATCCTGCCTAGACAATATTTCATAATTAACTTCACTGCTAGACCCAATAGATGAATTAGGCAACTATTCCCTGTTCTTCATCCAGAGAACTGCATTAAGTCCACTGCACTTTTTTAGACAAATCATATCAAAGATAAAGTAGCTCCTGTTAAAACTACAAACAGAAGTGGAATATTTGATTGTAAGGTCTCAAACTTATTATCAAATGAATCTTACAAAGGATCATAAAGCATACCTTGGATGATTAAAGGATTCATTCTTCCCTCATACATTCTTCTGAACGAAGCTCAATAGCTTCACACAGTAAAGGAGTCCACAACAATAAACACAATCAGTTATTCTGGAAACCTACGCTACAAATTGGTCAGCCTTTAAATCAAGTCCATAGCAACAACTCATTCCCTAACAGCATTCTAGAATAATAGAAGATGGAATGTTTTTCAGACATTTCCCCATCTTGACACTGTAATATCTGCATACAGAAATCTTTGCAGCCTGACTCAAAATCCTCTTTTTAGGTTACATTAGATTTTAAAGCCACTGATAGCTGAATGTAATAAATTATTCACATGCTGAAAGACTATGCTCTACGATTTTAAAGCAGAACTTTGAAAATACCTTATAAATCACAGGTTTCAATAAGTCTACCCATATATGTAACAAGAATACACTTTGGGGTGTATAGTATAAGTTTTTGGTAGGTGCCTTGATATTTCTTCCTTAATGAAGTCATTAATTAAGTCACTAAGTTCAGCAAGTTTGAGGTTAGACAGCATGATTCATTTCACTCAGTTACAACCATTTTAGTCTCAAACAACTAGATTTTAAAGTTTCTTAATAGTCACTGGAGAGGAACTGGCAATTTTGGACGCAGTTCATCCCATTCTAAGCCACATATTTAAGAATATGTGTATATAAAGGTGCAATGAAGCACCTTTAGAAGTGATTAATTCTGGAGGAAATCTAACTCAGAAAAGATATCAAATTTCCAGGCACTTAAAATAGGTCATACCACTCCTATTAATTCTGCCCATCACTACAGAAGTGGAAAACAGGGCCAGAATAAAATAACTCTCCTGTACTTTTGTTCTAGTATCACACACTCCAAAAGACTTTCTCTTTCCCACTTCATGACTACTTACAGCTGAAGGGAAAACATGCCTGTAGGAAGCACGCTAGATGCCTGCCCCAGCTCTGTGCTGGGCAGTTTTACAGTCTGCACTGGCATTCGACCCTTGAGAAGTGGAGGCCTGCAAGGATTAACAGCAGGCCATGATATCACTGTTCTTAGTCCCTTAGAATTGATGCATCATGTTAGGAAAGGACCTTAAGCAACAAATCGAGTTACTTTAACATTGTGAGTAATTGATTTAGTATTGAAAGGGCTACATTACATCCCTGCAGCAAAAATATGGGTATGGAAAAGGCTCTGCATGTCATAAAACATCTGAATATTGACTGTGGAACTCCTTAATGTAAAATTAATAATTAAGCACAGAACAGCTCATGATATATCACTGCCAGCAACTAGATACTTAGAGAACATAAAGATTTGCAGAGCTGTGCTCAAATATAGTGTCATTGAGTCACAGGCTTGCTCAAATAGATTTATACATATGCACGTTATTTTTTCTTAGGCCCAAAGAAAACAAGCATCAGTCAGCGTTATATTATGTCAAGAAGGAAGACCCAGAAACAGATTTTAAATGGCAACACACTTCTACCTTTCCACCAAGTACAACAATTTTTGTAGTCAAGGACACCTAATACACACCAGTAGTTCAGTCCTATTGTATTCAATAGCATGTATCAAGCATGTAAAGAATAACAACTGAGCTTTTCATTTCCTTTTTACTTCTCAAATTCAAGACTTCAATGAAATACTCTCTTTTGGCCTGTGTAAAGGATGCACTGAATGGATCTGTAATAGGTGAATGTCCATTCCACCCACCATCTTTCTCTATTAGAAATAAATGGAAAAGCAAGTAGGACTTGGGAGCAGACAGAAGTGGCCCTGTCTTGGGTTCCCTGTTGACTTTTGCCTGTGCAATTTCCAGTGTTAAAAATGTCAACAGCAATACACCACCAGGTTTAAAGTCAATCTGTAAACGTAATTCGTCAAATACGTGCACAAAGCTTCCCCTCCGCCCCAGCTCTTTCATAATTTTGAGTGGAGCCCTGGTGCAAGGTATACGGCAGGATGACAATTTCAGAAGATATCAACCTTCAGGATACAATCTCTAAAAATTTGAGTGGATTTGTTTCACACAAAACTTCAGTTTGAAAAATCAAGTAAGAAATATTTTACATTATGCCCCTTGTGTTTCTGTGATTTATTAATTTGTTTTTCCGCTAACTTATATGAAATCCTACTTTCTATGGATGCGAGCTGTAAATCTCCCTGCTAGTCAACAAAGTGAAGGTCAGTACTGAGTCATAGTTTTTTGTCTCTGAGATGTCTGCTAATGTCTTTCCCTGACACTACCATACACTTCATAATTGGATGAGATCATCAGTATATTATTGCACATGATATTTATATAAACTCAAAGGAAGAGGACTGCAGAATCCCTACTACAGCTATATTGTAAATTCCTTTACTTTTGGCAGGACCAGTAACCCCCAAACCTAACATCCAAACAAAAAAACCAACCCCAAAACCTTATCTAATTTGATGTCTTTAAATTATAATTATTTTATGTTTATCTACAGCAAAGTACCTATGACAGTTATAAGTGAGCCACAATGATTTGTATCTATGGATTATGTGTCAAATTTGAAAAATTGTAGCTTAAATCATACATTCATGACAGATCTTGAAAGTCTAAGGAGACAGGTATTCCAATGTATTGTACCAATATCAAATGAAGTTATTCTGTATTTTTATTATATTACAAGAAACATGCATTAGATGGCTGCAAACTCTTTTGTTCAGGGAATTCCCTTAGCTTTTTATTCAAATGTACTACTTTAAAGGGAGAACAGTTTGTAATTTAATTCACTTGCATACCACTTATGAAATAACCCATTGATGCTAATCCCAGCAGCATTCTGTTAAGCATATTGTACTTTCTATGTCTATAATAACCAGATCTGATAATGATCATCTTTGCACTGAATATATCTGTTGACACAGTGCAACTAAGAATTAAAACAAATGGATAATTTGCTAAAGCAAATAAAAGGCGGCATATTTTACAAGTTTCCCAGTTACACTGCAATGACACAGAATGGCCATAAAATTAAAAAAAAAAAAAAAGAGAAAACAGTCATGTATATTTATGCAAGCATTAACTTCTAAAACTACACAACTGATGACAATACGGTTATGCTGTCAAAAGCACAGAAATGCAGGTGCTAATACCCCAGCTTTCTGCATGGTTCTAAGAGTGTAATGTTCGCAAAGAAATTAAGCTCTAAAGATATCAGGTATGTGATATCTTCTGAATATATTTCTGAATTCTTCAGACTTTCCCTGGTTAATAAAACTCTATCTATATTAAAATATACATAAATATGTACACCAAATATAATGTATTTAATAATACATATTAAGACTTAGTAGAGAAACACTTATTTCCTCTATATTGATGTCCTAGTTGCAGCCAGGGTAGAGTTCATTTTCTTCACAAAAGCTAGTGTGAGGCTGTGTTTTGGATTTGGGCTGAGAAAATGTTGATAACATGCTGATGATTTGAGTTGTTGCTAAGTAGTCAAGGACAGTCCAGCTTCTCATACTGGCCTGCCAGCAAGAAGGCTGGGGGTGCACAGGAAGCTGGGGAGGGGACACAGCTGGGACAGCTGACCCAGGCTGGCCAAAGAGATATTGCATACCACATGACATCATGCTCAGTATATAAAGCTGGGACGAAGAACAAGGAAGGGGTGGAGGGACGTTCGGAGTGATGGTGTCTGTCTTCCCAAGAAACCATTGTGCGTGCTGGAGCCCTGCTTCCCTGGAGATGGCTGAACACCCGCCTGCCCATGGGGAGTGGGGAATGAATTCCCTGTTTTGCTTTGCTTGTGTGCGTGCCTTTTTCCTTTACCTATTAAACTGTCTTTATCTCAAACCTTGAGTTTTCTCACTTTTACTCTTCCGATTCTCTCCCCCATTCCACCGTGGGGGAGTGAGCAAGTGGCTGCATGGTGCCGGCTGGGTCTAAACCACGACAATTATTCAATGTTCAGGGATATTATTCAATATAAGGGATATTTTCCTTAAAGTGGGCATTGTTTGAGACTAGGTTTCACTCAAAACTTCTAGATGCACTCAGACCTCTTGTTAAAAAATCCCAGAATGAAAAATCTCCTCTAATGTTCCATATAATTTTTGCATTTAACAAATAAACAACTTGTGCATTACATTACTGCCTCCATATAGTGCCATTCTCTCAGTTTCATGTACCATGAAATATTGTACTCTACTAACCAGTATTTTATTTGCTGGAATCAAACACAACAGAAAAAAATAAAATGGGAGTTTATAAGCTTCCTTCAGTGAAAGCTGAGGCTCCCAGAAACAGGTCTTACACAAACTGCACTGTAGACCGACTTCCTTCCACTTAGTTCCAACTTTTCAAGAATTGTCAAGTGTCCTTCAGACTTACATTTCATAAAGAAAGCTGCTTTTGCTAATGAAAAATGACAATTACAAAATGGTTGTTTTGATGGCAAGCAATAATGCTGCTAGAGCAATTTCTATCATTTACACTGACATTTTGCATACAAAGATGACATAAAGCAGTTGTTAGCTGAATAAATAATGTGACTGGAATAGGTTCACCCTGGTGCCTGAAAACACAGTCTGAGCCAAAGTTCTGCCCACCCTTGGCGGGGAATCTGCTGGTGGTGCTGGGACAGAAAATAAGTTTTGCTAGAAGCAACATTCCTACCTGGGTTCTGTACTAAATAAAGTGAAAAGTGCTGCCATTCTTTGTTTAGACTTTGTCCATAGATCAGTTATTTCTTTTGCAAAATTAGCTGGTAGTAGTGGCTGCAGAGAAGCATGACTGAAGTTTTTATTCCAATTTAGCATTCTTGGCAGTAGTTTATAATATCACTCAGCTGCATCCCACTTGAAAAATGACCTAGTTATGCTAATTTCAGAGGTGTTTTATCACATTTACATGTAGAAAATAAATTGATAAATGTTCTGTTGGTGTATTAGTTATGGAATCTACTGTGTATACTACTTGAGCTCCACATATAGACACTTCCTGCTCCTTCAAAACAGTAACATTCCTGTGTACATAAAAAAACCCTTATATCATGAATAATTCAATGTAATTGAATATACTCTCACAGTTCGTCTCAAAAATCTTCTTTTTAAACTAAATCTTTGTTCACCAATACGCCCAGGTCTGGGCGCTGGATAAAAATGCCTCTGAGCTGTTCCATGTAGGACATCATGAAGGCTACAAAGTGGCATCAGTATACAGTAGTTGGGAAGCAATTAGCAAAAAGTAGTTACGAAAATTTTTCATTTTTTAGTTGTGTGCATGTTTCTAAAGCAGTGAGATCTATGTACATGTCTACAAATTAGATTATAAATTAAGCATGCTACAGCTGTTTATAAGCCATAATTAAAATCAAACCCATGACCCTCAATTAAACACGTATGAAAGATTTATTCAAAACTGCTTAACCATTTATAAGGCACTTACATAGAAACAGAGTATAAATGATGACTTTCAATTTTCCAGGCAAACTTTATAAAACACTTTCATTTTATCTTCTGTTTTAGTTACTGCATGTGGAATCACTGCGATACTGGATATGTGGTAATTTCTTGCAAGTTTTGACTTTTCAATAGTGGAATGACACTATGAATAATAGTACAGGAGCATTACAGGCTCATAAAAGCAAATGAATGCTTTAAGAACTGACAGTACATACATTCTTAAACTGGAATCTATTTAAAAGTCCTGCTGTGAAGCAGAGAGATGTATTTTAATATATGTACAATTATGACTGCCTGTGTGTTTTTCTTTGACATGATTTCATTTTGAATAGTACTATTTAAATATGTAATGTACCCAATCTTATATATTTTATACACACACATATACTTGGTATAACATGTACACGATAGATGTCTAGATATAGGAAAAAGTAACAAATAAATATATTTTAATGAAGTTTTTGTTTATATCTGTGCAAATGAGTTTCAAATTCAGGTTCTTTCCATTGACATTTTCATCTGCCAAATTATCCACATTGATTCAGCTTGACTCAATACCAAAAGCAGCCCAACAAATAAGAAATTAGCATTGCCTCTTAGCTGCTGCAGCCAATGTCCTTCCCATATGCCCTGCTTCCTGTGCATTTCTAAGATGCCCAACAGCTAACCGATCCCATAAACTCCGACAGCCCTACAGAAGAATGTACCTATCCCAGTGCTCATACTTCCTACAAAGTGCAATATGCTTCCTTTTCTTTCATGTTTCAGGCACTTATTTATTTAGTATTCTATCACGAATAACAGAAAATATAACTGTCCAGTGATGGAAAAACCAGTTACAGAATTTGACGGTAACACTACAAGCTCTCCTTTCATGCTCTTTTGATACATGCCAATAGTGCTCTGGAGAGGCTGGAGTAACGATATCACCAATATCTTACACAGCCCTCAACTACGCTGCTGAATGTCAATTCCAAATTTTTTTTTTTTATTCCTTCTGATGCAGACTTACCTGATCTCTCATATGATCAGCCACCTATGGTAATTAAAAAGATATATGCTTTTTAAAAGTAATCAGTGGAGACATAACATTCATATTGTTCATGTTTTGCTGCGTGCATCAAAAGCAATTAGAATTAATGAAAAATTTTATATGTTGAGAAACACACTGCAATTATTATACAGGAAGAACAAAACATAATTTCTGCTCCTGTTCTGAAAATACTTTCATATTAAAATCTTAAAACCTCTGGAAACTGAAATGTGATATTACAATAAATACATCCGTTATTCAAAAAGGCTATATTTTTAAAACTCTACTGTACAAAGCTGGTTATATTGATTCTTTATAAGGTTTATTCAATTAGAATATTTGAAAAATATACAAA
The DNA here is from genome assembly GCF_000687285.1 of Phaethon lepturus. Lineage (NCBI taxonomy): Eukaryota > Metazoa > Chordata > Aves > Phaethontiformes > Phaethontidae > Phaethon > Phaethon lepturus. Next base: position 47,753 of record NW_010555283.1, on the reverse strand, counting down.
TATGTAAGGCAAACAGCCATAAATAACTACAAAATGTAAGATACTGCCTTTTATGTTCAGAGGCATCTTAGTATCATAAGCAAAATTTCCATTTAATGTTTCAATTCCTAAACATAGTAACAGAGAAGTAATTACAGAATACTAACCAGCAATAGAACTTAAAAAGAGATAAAAAAATTCTGATTTCCTCAAGTTGTTTCATGTAGGCAAACATACAAAACCTAAACAAAAGAAGATTTAAAGATTCCTCTCTCTCTGTAAGAAAACAACTTCATTTGCATAATCTCCTACAAGTCTAATTTCCCTTTATGATATTTTGGAATGTTTTCCTGATCAGTGAATTCCCTACAGCAATATAAAAAGTTCTATACTCAGTAATGAAACACTTTTTCAAACCACAAAATGAGGACTTGCAGTACAAATATGCCTGGCATTCTGCCGTAAGATAAAACTATTTAATTCCTTCCCTTAAACAGAATTCATATAATCAGTAACAGATTTACGCTTTTGTAATTGAGCAAGCAAGACTTTTCACGAGAGGGGGATACTGGTGCTTCCAACTAACCACCTTAAAATGTTGTTTAGTCTGGCTGAAACTGTGGAAGTGACTCCTTTGCAATCTCTGTGTTTCCGGTCCTTAATGGAACAGATAAGAGGACTTTGAACAGAAATCAAAGAAAAGATGAAGGCAGCCAACGAGTTTCATCTTGAGCAGCAGTGTGTGTGAAACATGACCCTAGCAACTACTTCACTAACTTGTGCTGCTAACAAAAACTATTACCCATCTGGCTCCAGTGGTAGACTCTTGCACTGTGTGTGTTGTGATGTTCAGGCTTGGGCAATTCATAAGGGGGCACGGCATCACACCTGCTGCTAGAAGACAACTTAAGATTTGCCCATTATCCTTCCCTCATCCGTATTAGATACTATTCACTCACTGACAACGGAAGGAATCATGCAGAAAATGGCTATGGTAAAAGTGAGTGACCTCTGAGTCCATCAAGAATCCTTATGATGGCAATATCACAGGAAAAGATGCCGACATGGAGATGTCATTCAGATTCAGCACTTCAACAGCTGCAGCATTGCCCATAAAGACAGACTGTGGGTAAAGAAGTACAGTTAGTGTGAAGCTAGCAGCAAAAGCACTCATACTTATGCCCAAGACCTCCTGTGTTGGAGTCAGAGGGTAGTACAGAAATATGTTCAAGACAGATGAAACTAAATAGAAATATTAGCAGGGAAACTTAAAAAGGCAACCTAGGAAATCCACTACTGTTGATTCCGAACGACAAAGTTATTTCTCCTTGCATAATTTTCAGAGGCTGTTCCATCACATAGAAAAAGGCTGAATGAAAAGCTGTTGATGGTGATCAATTCAAGGGGCGTGCAGAGTCATGTTGCTTTATGAATCACTGCAATTCATCATACTGTGGCACTGGTTAGTGGTCTCTTATTATACTGCTGGAGAGTAACATAAAATGAAAAATGTTTATTTTGCTACGTACCACCTATGCAGAGAGGGTAGGCCAGAAGTTTAGAAGGAAATACAGACCTCTTGAAATATATTAGCACAAGACCAACACAAAATAAAACTGTCATCAACTTTCCTGCCCTTGGATATATATGAACAGGTATTGCTTTGGCAGCTTTCAACCTTCTTCAAATATTAAGTAACCATAGAATTTTAAGGTCCTAAATTTAAATACACATTAGCAAGCAAGCTGGTTCCCAAGTACCATGAAGATAAATATTTCCAGGATAGTGACACTTCTCCTGATTATGTGTAAGTCTTTCTCTGAATGGAGGATGACTTAGGAGAGGTGCTGACATAGGATCAAGTTCTTTGAAAGATGAACTATATTTTATACATACATTAATGCAGAAGAATTCTTAAATAAATGTTATTACTACTGACAGCAGTTAATATTAACATGATGAGTAGATCATTATTTATTTCGTTTCCACATTTCCAATTTGTTCTATTTATTTCACAACTACTCAAGTTTGAATGGACTTCTTAAAATGAATCATAGAAATGAGGGCGTCAGAAAACCACTTAGATCATGAAGCTCAAGTCTCTGTTACTATGCTGTTACTTTCTTGTTCTCTCTAGGTTACATATGTAGGAACATTAACATTTCGTTTTAAAGACATTTCCAACATACTTTTTTTGCTGACATGAAGTCCGAATTTCCCTTTCCTTCCTTCTGCCCCTCTACAGCATGCACCAGTGACCAATAGGTAGTGCATTTACAAATAGTCTGAGGCTCACTAGAAATGTGGCAGTCCCACAGCATGCTACAGATTGTGCTTTATTCTCAGCTTCTGCCTGAAACAATAAGCAGAATAAGTTTCTTTTTCTCTGTACTGTTCTTTTTCAGATCAATGATTTTCAGCTGCATTTTAATTACAAAACTGTAAAACAATCTATTCTCCTTATGTATACATAATATAAACTGCTCCAAGAAATATATATAAGAAATGAGGCTCATTTGGAACATATCATCTGAAAATGCTGGTTCAGCTTTTCTTCCAAACGCAGAAGAAATGGGACTTGATTCTCAGCTATATCAAACTAATACTAAAAATCTTCCAGGAATGAGGGGGGAGACAAAGATGCAGTATGTCTTTGCATTTCCCCGGTCAAAGGAACAAGCAAAGCTTATCAAAAGCAACATCCATGCAGCCAGATGCCCCATCGGTTGCTCTTGCAGCGTTCCACAGCCTCTGTGGAAGTTAAAACATTCCTTGTACTGATAGTAATGGTGATAACTATTCCAGAAAGGAGCCTTTGGCTGTTAAATTCACTGAACAACTCTGAACCCAAGAGCAGGTAACTCCTCTACCTTAAGAGGCCCTTCCTGTGTAGGAACTGAAATTCCCATTGAATTCCAAAGCAAACAAACCAACATTCTTTGCAGAAAAACAGCATTGTTTTTAACTGACTAAATAATATAACTCAAAAAAAAAAAAAAAAACAAAAACCAACAGAAAAGCTTTTGGGCACATATCTCTTCAGAGGTACCTTTCAAAAGGGCTTGGTACCCCAAAGGTAGTCTTCTCTTTCCAATTCTGATGGACAAATAAAAAAATATTATTCTCCCTTACAAACATATGCTACTCACACTCTTAGGCCGTCACAACCACAGACCACTACTGTACAAAAGAGGTTCATACTGGAGCCCTTAGCCAAACATGTCCTGTCCTTCAGCTGCAAGCCAGGCACAACATATCATTTCTGGTCATTCAGTCCTATGGCAGAATCTCAGTAGTAAAATAATTCCTGAATGTTTCTGGTTCATGTTAAATAATTGCACGTTTTGTGCCACAGGGAAGATGGGTCTGCCACCCCAAATCCAGACAGAGGAAAGAATGTTTGACTGCAAGACTCTTCCCACCTAGCTTGTGATCTGGGCAGTTCTCTCTCAGCGTGAGTCCTCCAGTCATGCAGCTGCATGAAGGGAGCAGCTAATGCTCTGTCAACCAGTACATCATGCCAAACTGTTGATCTTCATTTCCCCTATGCAGTGAAGATTTTGCTATGCACATGAGCATCACACTGCATAGATCTCTACAGATTTTATATGGATAAAACCAATGAAGTTAAATTTTGATGTAAATATATAACACAAGCTGAGGGAAATATTTGACTGGTTACAGCTTTTGGTAATCTTCCCGCTTAGCTCTTTTATCAAGACTCATTTAATGTGGAAATGTAACTGCATCTGCACAAAAACCACACAGAGCATAGGGCAGAAATAAATATTTTACTAATGTCAGCCTTTTTTGTTTGTAAACTTAAACAAGAAGACTAGTACTGTGTGCATCAGAGAGGAAATCTACATAATGCTGTACATGATAAATTTCTGAAGATGAAAATTGACTCATGTTTTTGTTACATTTCCTACTTTGTCCCTGGAAAACCTGCCTGTATAATAAAACATATATAGTTTTTCTGAGGCTGATTAACTAGCTTGTTTCCAGTAAAATTACTTTCCCTTGAGAGGAACATTAAGATTTCTTTAATGCAATCTTCATCCATTACCATTGATTACAGCTTCATTAAATATGAAAATGAGGATTTACTCTTTGCAACAGATACCACTTTCTGCATAAGTGAGTAAACATTTTTCTCTGTATGCTTCGTTCAGAGAGAAGCATGAACAAATATTTTATTTATGTACTATTTTGAAAGAAGAAATTGCCTGTGGCTAAAAACTAAGCATAGCTCACTGGTAAACTATTCTTCTCTGGCAAAGTTGAAGTGACAACATGAAAGTCTGGGGCACAAACCACTCGCAACCTAGGCACCCTCTGTGCCACAAAGACATTAAATGCAATAAATATTCATTAGCAAGATAAGCTGATGAATCACACAAATACTTACTTGTGAATGAATCAATACATTTATGAAAAGGCTGTTTGAAGACAAAAAAATATTTCAGTCAGTGTAAAGCTAACTGTCCAGTCAGCTTGCTAATAAGAATGGATCTGTGGCAGGTACAGTGCCTTCATCTAAAACATGCATAAAATAGCCATAATTTAAGGGAAAAGAGCAGAGAAATTGCATATTAATGTGCTAATAGCACTTGAGCAGCACTAAAGATTTTTAATTTTTTTTAGTTATCTTTCTTGCTAAATAATTTTTTTGGAAATGTCTAATTTAATTCTGTCTTAAAAAAAAAAAGGAAGATTTCAAGATTCTTCTAATACTGAGAAAACATCAGAGGTTACACTGTTAATACACTGTTCTATAATCAATATTTAGTACATGAGGCTTTGAAATGTTAAATTCCAGGTATACGGACAACTGTTCTGCTTTGCTTTCTGAGTTGCCCAGCATCAGGTGAGCAGGTCTTGTACTGGCTTCTTTAAACCAGTTCACTCCCATGGTGTAATGAGATATTTTGAAGATCACATTCAAATTCTACCTCTACAAGTTCTGCACAGATTGTAAGCAGACAAATTTACCAAATACTTGCTGTAAAGGGTATTCCCAATTTCCACATTTATCAAGGAGATTTTTTTTAAAGGGCTGCTCTATAACCTCAGGGATCAATTTGGGCAAAAGCACATCAGATCAATAAAGTAAGGAAGAAAAAGCAAAGAGAGAGAGGAAATGGAGAGAAATAGGAAAGTATTATTTTTAAGAGGCAGAGCATACGTTCCCTCGCAAACAAGAGCTATTCTCATGAGTAGCCAATCTCACCCTTGGCTTCCCTATAAACCAGTAAAAAGCGCATTTTTAATACTCATGCAGCTTGTTATCTTTGCATCGAAGTGCCACACATTGGTTTCTCTCTTAGGGCCAAATACATTTCCATTGGTACACATTCAACTACTCTCAACAGCTTATTATGGGGAAATACAGTGAAATAGATTAGAAAATGTGCCTACCTCTTATATATAACATGCCTTTTACATGTTATAACACTGATATAAACACCAACATTTGAGCAAAGACATCTAGTCACTGTACTGCAAAGACTTCAGCTCTCCCCAGCAGGGAGGCCATTTCCTTCATGCTTTGATCGAACCTTAACCAAAACCTATTGAAATATTTCCACTAACATCAGTGAGATCTAGCTGGGTCCACAGGAAACAGTAATACCAGAGTTTTGCATCCCCCATGTCATGCATTTGTAATTAACAGTCACAAATTCCCGGCGAAGGAGGTCTATTCACCTATGATACCTGATGCAGGCAGTCCAGCAATCACTTAACGGGGACTCAGTGGGAGGTAGACTGTAAATAGAAGCTTTGTCTCAATTTAAATGTCATGTGCTTTGTCCTGGGTTCTCTCTAGGACTTTCACAGCCAGAGAGCAGTTTACCTCTAGACTAATATTTACCTTCACTATCTTATGGGATAAAGAAAATATACAAACTTGAAAGCATACAGCAAGAAGCTAATTTCTGAAAAAAATAAGTGCCATATAATAAACTGTGCTTGAAAGAAAGTGAAATCATTCCATCAAAATGAATACAGATGGTCAGTCAACAGCATTTCTTTGAAAACAGACTGTAATAAGCATAGCAAAAAAAGAGTTCCATCAAGAGGACTGTCTGTGATTAATAATGTTACAATAGTATCTTTAAATTCCTCTAAATTCACAAGGGAGAGATCCTAAAGAACACTGAATGCCAACATCAGCAGGCAAAATATAGCCACATATTCTCAAAGCCTTGGACTAGCCCAGCTCCACTGAGTTTAAAGAAATTACAATAAAAGTGAAGAAAGACTAAGAATCAAGCTCCAGAGAACTACATGTAAAAATTTAAGACGTGATAATCGGAAGCCCTCCACCTGTTAATTCTGCATGGAAAACATTCCTCTCTGTTAGCCATTTGACACATGGATGGCCCCTATTCTTTTTCGTTAAAGTATTCCATTAAAAAGGTCAAAAACAGACACAAAAGAAGTAGAGAATGAATTTTTCTTGTGGAAAGCTTATACTGTCTTAGAGCAGTCTGTTTTCTGTATAGCTTTTGATCAGTGCAAAATAAGAGCCAAATATTTAGGTGATTTAATCAACAGCTTACAACAGCATGAATATTAAAGTCAGAGCAGGGCACTCCTGCATTTACTACACAGAACAGAACCCCAATGAAAGACATGTAACTTCAAAATGTGTTAGCTAAAACCCACAATAAAACCAAAAGACATTTCAGCACAAAAATTAAACATCAAAAAAGTTACCAATTTACTGAACTATCCAAAATTCTGCTTTTGATCTATGACAGAAATCAGACAGAGACACAGAGTGAGGGATGGACTTACTGGGTTTATCATTGCAGTATTATCTCATTATATTTCTCATGAGGATTCACAAGCGCTAGCTTCTTTGAATACAGCATAAACTTGGCAAAACATATAAGCACATTCTTAATTTATAATAGCTTTAGTGGGGCACTGAAAAGCAGCTGCTTAAGTATTTAGTGATGATGGTTTTTAATACTTTTTATTATCATCAGGGATATCTTTTTACAACTTGCTCATCTCTACCATGAATCAACAATGGTTAGCATTAAAAGCTTTATAACATTTATCACACCAATGTGTTGACTGCCTAAAGGAAGAAGCTAAAGAAAATAAGGATTTCAGTCTTAAAAACAGATAACACAATATTTAAATATATTTGACCAAGTATTTTTTCCTCCATAAAGGTATACTTCTATGAAGTTCTCTTCATAGTGAGTATGATCAGAGCAGCCCTTATGTGACAAATAAAGAGAGAACAAAAGTAAAAAGGATAGTCTTCAGCTAAAAGTAGCATTGAAATTGGAACAAGGAGATCTTTACAACTCTACTAAACATCCAGGGTGACCTCAAAAAAATGTATAATCTTTTTAATTATTGTTATGGTTCCCCATTTGTAAAATATGGGCAACACATATGAATGAGGCTTTGGTTACAAAACGTACTAAGGATGAAAACAGTTGGGAATATGTTTTCCTTTAACGTCACATTTTATTTTGAGGTCCTTCTGATTTTTCTAAGGTGGTATACTTCAATAACCACATGAATTCTACAAGTTTTTCTTTAAAACTTTTAAAATACCATTTAGAAATTCTATCAACATATTTACAGTTATTGTACACCAAAAATAAAACCTGTCTATACTATGAAGATACACAGGTACATGAAGATGAGCTGAGTGAGACCGTGTATTAACTGCCAGAAATCAAGACCTGATTCAGAAATACAGCTATAGTTGACCTAAATACTCTTTGTGATAAACACATTGAAAATATAAATAGCCTATACAGAAGTATGAGATAACTCTAACACTTACTTTAACAGAAGAAGCCAAGACCAAAATGAAATAAATGCACACATATTTTAAAGATCACATTCTGATAGTATCTCTTATCTCCACTTCTTCACCTAAGCAGGAGAAATAACAGCGATGAACAAGCACACATTAAGGGTATCATAACTTGCCAACAAGCTGAAAGAAAGCACAAAGGTTACAAGAAGTTTCACTGATCAGCTGGAAACTTGAGAGATGAGAGTAATGATGAATTTTAAGTTAAAATAACGTAGTTGGATTTGAGCTGCATTTTTCCATTTGCACTTCAATAAAAATACAATTTTCTTAAGAATACTTTTTTTAACAGAGAAAAAACCACAAAAGGTATGTCCAGTTATATAATCCCACTATCTGCTGCATTCTTAATGAAATATTGAGATGCTCAGGGCTATACCTTAGATGTCAGTAACTGGTGGTTTGAAATAGGACTAACAATAACTACATAGAAAGGAGCATCTAATCATGCAGTCACCATTAAAGTGCTCACGGCACATCACTTTTCAAAATAAGAAGTCTCCAAATGGGGGAAAACACCTCTTTTGGCAGGTTTAGTTTGACTGAGAGAGCAGTTAGATAATGTGGTAGACGTTGGGGGCCATGCTCACCAAAGCTTCCAAAATGAAAGGTAAAATTCAAACATTCCAGGGTTATCAGCCACTCTTCAAGTGATTTTAGACAGTTTCCTACAGAATACCTATCTCTAATCAGAAAAGTAATGAAAAATTACCGTATCAACTAAGCTGAAAACACATAAGGCAAGTCTCAAGATCTCTCTTCAAAACACTGAATTTGTGCCTGTTCACCTCTCGTGCTTTGTTGTCTCTCATCTGACCAAAGAACAGCTAAGTGAACACAACACTAATAGAAAGTCCATATCTTTTCTCAGCTTTAATTAGGGTCCACTACTGGAAAACTGTCACTCATGTTGATCTGTTATCTTTAAAACTCCATTGTGAATGTTTTTGCTTCTGGTGCTCTCCTCCTGGGCACAAATTCCCCAAGATTATCCCAAACTATCAGGAAAGGAACCCACAGAAAGGAAAATAGTTTTGTATTAAAGCAGCTTGAGAATCCAATGGGGAAAAATGAGAAAGAGTTATTGGAATGACTAATAGCACAGCAGGTGTTATATTAAAAAAGGTGTAGTATAAAATGAGATAATAAAAAACAGGTTAGTAGAAATTCATCCCCAGTGAATCATAATTTTAAAATATTTGCAGAAACAAATGGAATTACAATATAAAATCCCAATTATTTAGAATTGAGGTGAGTATCTTCCTGCCTTACGTATTTACCAAAGAACTGTAGAGATGCTGAAAAAGCTTTTTAAAATATAAAGTAATGAGAAAAAATAATTTTCTCATAATAAAATTCTTCACAAACAAGTTATAACTGCATAACAAAAAATACACCTATTAAAACTTCCTAACTGCCAAAACTTCATGCAAATGCACTGAAATCTAACTTTGTAAGAGGTGTACCAAATCCCATTGCTGCTAGGAAATTCCAGTTAGAAATCTGTACAGAGTAGCTAGTAATGGGGAAGTGTTGACTTCATGCTTTGTTCTTAACATTTTGCACACTCTCACACACTGACTAACGTTTGAACATATAGTTTCATGTTTCTTGTAGTTTTATGGGAGCAAACATTTTGTGGCAGCTTTTTCAATATTTCATATGACTTCAAGTTTATTCAAGGTATTGCTGAATTTGGAATTGATACATTGCTAGGCACAATCTACATTTCAGAATGAAACTTTCTTAATTCTTTTGATTTATTGGTTGTTACAGAAGATCACTACACCAGGAAGCAATGTTTCATTGGTCCTTGTATACTAAGAAATGGAAAAAAAGCCTGTTCCTTCCCTGTACGTACTATCTGTACTTTCCTCTCAAAATCTGTAGGTATTTGCTGTGAAACCTATCCTAGATTTCAATGCTGCTGAGATGTGAATAGTTAGGTAGCTCAAATCAGTAACAGTTCTCATGGCCTTTTTGCAGCCTTTCACTCTACTGTAACAGGCTCTCCTGTGTCCTCTTTAAAACTGTTATCAATTGGTCAATACGTAGTCAAAATTTCCAATTTGTCACCATCATCCCAGGCCTCTTGCCATCAGCAATTAGTCCATTATTCTTAAAACGACATCTCCCTATTACTCTATATAATCCATGTGATTGTCAGCTGGCTAAATGTGATGAAGAATTTATTCTTGAATGCACTGCATGCATGTAATCAGTTATGGTATTGGCATATCAACTGGCTACATGTCATTAAAAAAGAAATTTACTAAATAGCAGGTGTGACTGCCTGTAATTTATTAATTCTTTCTGCAACTCAGCTGTCAAAATATCAACCTAAAATTATATTGTTAAAAATTAAAAAAATATATCCAATAAGAATTTCTTTTTTTCCTAAGGACTGGAAGCAGCAACCACATTTAGTCTTAAATAGGTTATCCAGTCTTAAAATTGTTGTTGAAGTGACACTAAGAAAGCCCTAGGAAAGCATGAAGCATCTAACCTAAACTCAACATAGTCCTAACAGTCATCTTGAAATACCAGAGGAAGATCTGGATATGAACCCTCTGTTTGAGGTCCATGTCTCTAGTTGCGCCAAGTGGCTACAACCCAGCTTAGTAACAACCAAATTAATCTAGTCAAATAGTAGCCACGGAAAAGTTAAACATACAGTCTAACATAATAACCCGTACTCCTGTTAAAGTCAAGGAGAGCCAGAGTCCCTTTTGTAGTGTAGTTCATCTGCTGCCCCAAAAACTCTTTAAGAATGAAATGAGTGGTCCTTAAGAGCAGATAGTAACTAATAATTTAGTCAGCTGAAATTTAGGGACATTAGTGTTGTAATAACCTGAGTCAGGTTTCCACCGTCTACAAACCAAGCAAGCCTGACCTTCACACCACCTGCCCTCACTTAATTTGATCCCCATGCCTAGACTAACCATCCCGATTCCCTCTAATCACTCACTAGATCACCTCTATTTCTCTCTCACTCAACAACAAAGTCAATCTTCTGAGGTGCAAGGCAACCTCAGCAAAAAGCTGAGCTCCTTTCCTTCCACAGAGTAAAATGGATGCACTTCAGCATCTTGAAGGATCTGAGCCTTCCGGGGAAAATGAGAAAATTGCAGGAAAATAAATTGTTGGGATTTGAGACTGTAAAGCCTCCTCAGTGGCAAAAGAAATGAGATGATGTCACTCAACAGCAGGGCAAGGCTTTAGACCTTGCTGATAATTTAGATATCGGCGAACTTTGTCCGTTTACAAATCCTGAAAGAAATGGACACTAAATTCCATTGGCAGCTTGAAGTTTAGTTTCAACTGAGAAACAAATCAAACCAAAACAAACAGGGGAAAAAAAAGGAACATCACCACCACCATCACCCCCCAAACCTAAGGAGAAAACCCCTGAAATTGTTTTAAATTTAAAAAAGCTTAAACCCAGAAATCAGACTGCTTCTTAATGAGATCTGCATATACAGCAAAGAAGTGACTTATTAAGGAGCTTGTGTCTCAATGAAGGTGTGGCCCATAGCTAGATTTTCTAAATGGAATAAAAAGATTTCTCCTGCCCCTGCAGTGTCCTTCAGCTGTGTCCGTCTTATTGTTTTGATATATCACAATTACTTAGAAAGGTAGCAGAGGCTGTGCCAAAACCAAAATAATATTGGTATGGTAAGTCATGAAAGTGATATGCCAAAAGCCACACAAACCTCCAGTACACATAGAAAGCAAGCACAGCATGAGACAGGTTGCAAAACCTTTACCAAAACCAGTCAGCACTGCGTTCTGGAGGAATAGCGAAGTAAACTGAAACTACATCTGGTGTCTATTCAATCTGGTCTCTATTCAGATATTGAAGGTGAGATTCAAACTTTTTGGCAAATGGTATTCTGGGTGTAAAAACAGAAGCTAACAATCTTAAGACAAGGAGACAAAAAAGCGTTGACTCCTTTTTATATAAAAAGTCATTCTGCACTTAAAATTTATCTTTGCAAACACTATATATTATATATGCATATGTTATATATTATATGAAGCTACATATGCATCTTCAACTTCAAAAAGACTTGATCTTTCCACAATCATCCACTGTGCTGAAAGTTTTTCACTCCCATTCTTAATAACTGGAGAAGGGCACTGTCACTAACTGATGTCTGCAAGTATTACTTGTAACATGAGTTAAATGTGGGTTTGTTCTTGAAAGATCTACTTCAGAAGGTGAGCTGTACCTCTGCTGGAAGGGTTTGCATTAAGCTCACATAGTAAAATAGCTCCTATTGTACAAGAGGGTTTCATAACCCTTGCATTAAGGTGCATGAAGGGTTTGCATTAAGCTCACATAGTAAAATAGCTCCTGTTGTACAAGAGGGTTTCATATCCCTGCCTAGTAATTGTACCTAAACGAGATAAAGGCATAAGACTCCCTAAAATCAGTAAGAGATGCATCCCAGAAAACAGTATAGACATTTGTATATTGTCCAAACTTTATTACTCAATTCATATTGCTTTACTTGTTTGTTAGGACATCAGTAATATGTAGCATCAAGTTCTGAATATTATAATTAAAAATGGTTCAGAGAGTGACAGCTCTCCCTGAAGAAAAAATCTGAAAGCAATTCATAATCAGAAAGCCAGAGTCCATAAGCATGTATAATGAAGCCCAGCAAGTTTCAACATCATAGATGCAACAAACATTTCAGCAAAGTTTTAACTAGTTTGCATGCAGCAAGCTGTGTGAGCTTGATTAAAATAGAAGTGAAATGCAAGTTTGGCATCTCTTTGAGATGTCTTTACACTGATTATCCTGTGAAACCAATTCCCCAAAGAAAACATACGTTGTTTAGACAAGGTTGCTGCTTCAAGAGACACTAATATTGCCCAAAAAGTTTACTAAGTCAATCACAGATATCTTGTGATCAACAGGCCAATGAAATCTGGGGCAAAACATAGCTTAGACCACACAAAGAACCATGAAAATCCACAGCTACAGGATTTAACCAGCTGACTTCAAATATGAGCTGAGACATTCATGTTATAGTGGATGTGTTTTTTCTCTTGCTAAATTAACACAGAATGCAAACAGAGAAAGACCTATTAAAATATTTTTTATTATTTGACCATACTAATTTAAGATATGTTAAGTGCATGACTTGGGAAGAATGCTGTTACAGTAAAAATGAAATAGTTTAACAGTAATTTCAGTATCTCAAATCATGCATCCTAAGCAGACCATGGAAAATTACCAGTGTAGTATTAAAAATAAAACGTGCTTCAAAATTATTTGAACACTATGGATGAAATGCAGCTTTCAAAATAAAGATACATCCTGAAATAATATCCTTAAATCTGAAAAGCTGTAAAAAGCTCTGACATTACTTGTTATTAAAGGTGTTTCTCATGAGTCTAGATGATTTTGCGATTTATCTATTTTAGCCCCAAAATGGCACATCAGAGTGCTGGACCTAGTGGCTGTTGTATCTTGAATTACAATGTCTTGGAAGCAAAGTACAGTATGATGCTGTGACAGAGCGCTGCATGATGATTCACTGCTTTTACCTGCTACTAACACTGAGCAAAGAACATTTCTATAGAATCAGAAATAAGGGCAAAATATTTTAGGAGCTATGTTTCCTTCAAACAACTATGGACTCTCCCTGTCATAAATGGTAACTTATATTGTAACTTGGCAATCAGGGTACTACAGCTGCAGTTTACAGAAGAAAATAGAGACTGTTCCTGTGCTGGAGGAATACAAGTGGAAGCGCTCCATGGTTGATCTGTTGATGGTGCTGGGGGAAAGAGGGCTTGTAACCAAGAGAACATTCCAAACAGGGAATGGACCATATTTCTATCTCTTGTTTCTATCAAAAATGGCAAAATAATGGATCTGGCCTGCTGTTAGAGGTAACATGGGCTCAAAGCATGAACTTGGAGCACTCTACTACCTCTAATGAATGTTATGTGATCCTGTGATTTCCAGGCACTTGTGACATTGTAGCCATAGAGTAATATTGCTTCAGAAAAAAACCTTGTTGTGATCATAAATTTTCTTAAGTTCTTTACTGTAGCATTTGGCAATTGCCTAACTGAATTACTCCCTAATTAATGTGTTTGCAGGGAACTACCAGTCAATATTTTCTGTCATTGAATAGTTTCTCCTCCTAGACCTTTTCATACTCTCTAACATATAGTTGTCTTTGTTACATTTGGTTTAATTTGGTATGTACCTTTTTAACTTTTATTTAATTGCTTTTTGACTCTCAGTTACCGAGTGCCCTTTTTCTTGTAGTAACAGACAGCAAGGAATGACAGAAAAGCTATGAATTTTCAAGGGTTATTGCAATTTTTCTCTCTTGTAAATCTACTCCTTATGATAAAAGAAGCAGTAAGCACCTGTTCTGCAACAGAGAATTCATTGTCTTTTGGGGCTTCTATTAGCTACAATCTATGCAGCATTTTTTTTTTTTTTTTAAAGGATGGTCATTTGCAAGTGAAGTAGGGGATCTCTTGCATACATTTACCAAGAGATTTCCTTTGTCATTTATACAGTTGGAATGAAACCCTAGAAAGTTAAGAAACTAAAGAAAAACAGGAAAAATAATGAACCTTTTAAGCTTGTTGACTAAGAAGAAAATGTTGCAAGAATACTGGAAAAGGACTAAAATTTCCTTTTGAACACATACTTGGGGGGGG
>NW_010555283.1:7994-33179 GCF_000687285.1 Phaethon lepturus | reverse complement strand
GGGGCGGGAGGGAACCAAAACAAACGAGCAAGGCTGGGGCAATTCCTATAAGCATGGAAATCATGCACCAACATAGCAGCAATCCACCAAACTCCACTGGTAACACACAGTGCTATGTCAGCAGTCCAGAAAGTAAAGCATTTCTTCTACTTTATGAGACAACTTGAAGCTTATATTAGATTAGTAAATGCATTCAGCATCCAAGATCCTCTGCAGAAAATAAAAACAGATAATGTACTAGATTTAAATAAACATGTAAAAAAACCCAAAAGAACAGCTAAAAAGCTTATAGAAAGCTATAGTTGTCTGCAATTCACTAGCTACCATCAAGAAAAAAGTTTTAATGAGACATAGGAATTAAGAAAAGGGTATGCTTGTACAAGGGAATCCCATAACCATAAACATCCCTCTTTTTTGCTATACTATAGCTATATCATTTCTCACTTATAGTTTAAATGAGGCATTCAAAACGTATAAAGTTTTAACACTAGGGCTTTTCAGTATATTTAATATACTGGAATGATACCACCTTCAGTAGTTCTTGAATATTATTAGTAGGTGTCTCCCAGCCTCTCTAGAGGTCTATTTCACAAGATGCTTTAATTATTCCTAAACTATTCTTAACACAAATTAGCACATCAAAGCAATGAGAAACCAATGAGAAAAAATTCCCTTTGTAGAAGTCCTCAAGTTCATGTACTGAGCCTGTGCGATTATAAAAGGTACCATTTCTGTAAAAGTGTTGTAAAAAGAGGACAGAGAGAGTGATAATGTAATTTTTTTTTCTAGCTTATAAAAATTCAATTAAATGAAAAATTGCTTCAAAACTCTCAATGTATTACAGATTGGCTGTTGCAGTGTAGTTTTTCAAAGTACATACTTATTCAAAAACAACATCAAACTGGTTTGTTAGCTTAATCCAGCTTCTGTTCAAGTCAATAGCTAAGCTACAAAAAAAAAAAAAATCTGATTTAGGAAGTCCTTAGAGGAAGCCTGAATTTGGTTTCCTCAGTTCCTGTCTCTCTTATTTACATTAATGGGCCAAATCAATCCCCACTGATACTTAGTACCATCAGGTTTTAATTCAATCTTTACCAAGAGCTTTGTCCATGCCACAGTGAAACAACTTGGACCCCTGGTATTTTGATTTTAAAAAGAATTCCAGGATAAGTCAACATATTAAAATTAAGAAATGAGAAACCGTCAATTATAATAAATCATTTGATAATTCTACTCCATAAAATAATCTCCCAATAACTCCTCTTATCCAAGGCCATAGCCGAAAGTCTTGTTAACAGAGATCTAAAGGAAAAGAAGTTCCAGATCATTGAGCATTTTATGTCACTTTAATGTTTAGGGAGGCAGCTGAGGAAATATATTAGATTATGCTTACATTCCAGTACTTACAATAGAAAGAGTTTATGGGCTAAATGAAGGACCAGGTTTCTTTTTTAATAGATACCTGCATTATTATTTCCATGGTATAAAGTATAATTAAATTCAAATACTCACTCTATGATGCATTTTAACTTTAGGTTGAATTAACTACAGAAATTCATTTGCTGGCTTGTTTTGCCAAACTAACTGTCTGCAGGGAAGAATAACAAGGGAGACAGGCTGTGAAACAGATTCATTCTGGGACTTGTGGGTTTTAAGAGTAGATTGGCCATTTCTTTTTATGCAAAATGTAAACATATTTCCAATTATTTCTGAGAAAGCTAAGTACTCCTACGATGTGATTAATATGGTATGCTACCATATGGAGACATATAGCTGTTTTTTTCCCTTTATACTCAAATTAGTCTATAGTAAAAATTGTCACTAATCATGTCATCTCAATGAACTGAAATTAGCAGGACTGGTAGGTGAATGTGTCCTTACTCACACTCTCTTGAAACAAACCCCCCTCCGATAAACCATAATGATTTTTCCTCTAGTGAGAAGGAACATTTGATGTGTGATGGCTATTTAGCAATCATCATTGCTTCTGAGTCTGACGTACACATGAATGAAAGAAATTTATGTGTTTAGATTGACTTTTACTCCATGGCTCTTAATTGTGACTGACAGATAAAAATTACAGTTGTATCAACAACAACAAAAAACATGTAATGGACTCGTAGGAAGATTTGTTATTGTCTGCTGTTAAATTCACTAACTCAAAGTTGAACAATCTCAAAGACTGAATAAAGTTCCACCTTTCCAACTGGTACAAACTGTCACAGCCCAGTATGCAACAAAGTTGGGAAGACTACCCAGCTGCTTCCTGGGTAGAACAGAACAACCGTTGTGACAACACCTGGGTCAACACAAAACACAGCAAGGACAACTCCTACAAGCGCACTTTCTCTTGAATATTAGGGGGGAAAAAGTGATCTATGATGGTTAGACTATCACCTACCAACTTTTGCTAGCACCATAATAAAAGGACTTAGAATAACAATCAGAATTATAGCATCAAATCCAACGAGCACTGCAAAGCGATGTTCAAAATTCCATTTTGGGACACAGATTGTAACCTCACAGAAAAAACTCATAGTGAGGGCTCTTCAGGGAAGAAAGGTCCTTTAGGTTTCCTTCCTTTCCATTTCCCATTACTCAGTGCTGGATTAGCATTAAAGACTATCAAGGCTGCCTCCAGAACTAGTAGAGCTGCAAAGTAACAAGGAAGAAAATTTGCTTCTTTTTAACTCTCTTGGACCAGATAGTCCTATCTGGAGAATCCAGGTGAGAACACTCTTCTGGAGAGCCCTTTCATCTTACTTTCCTGAAAATGAGCTTCCCTGGCCAAGTGTCACTAGAGGACCCTGCTGCACCAGTACTGCATAGAGAGAGAACAAGCCTTTGCCAGGGCAGTCTCCTGTCTCCCCTGTCCACAAGATCAGATATGTCTTCTATCCCCTGTAACTTCTCTGGTTTTTTTTTTGTTTGTTTGTTTTTTGTTTTTTGTTTTTTGTTTTTTTTTTAATTTAATAGCCTATCCAACCACAGCTACCCAACTCTGTCACAGTTGGGTAGCTATCACACATCCAACCACAGCTATCCAATCACAACTACCCAACCCAGACCTAGACTTCTGTAGCATTTCAAAGAGAGGAGCCTTTGGAAAGTAAATTTAAGAGGACATGCAGAGTGGATTAAGTCACAACTTCACAACTGTTAAGTTAGAGAACTTTAAGAATCTTGGTTTCAATTTTATATGAGTCTGAAGGACAGCATTAGCAACGTAACTTTTTAAAAAGAGGCAGATTCAGTAACAGTGCCAAACTGCCCTCAGATTACCAATTATCATCATAACTTTTCACTATCGTTGCCAGTGTGACAAAATATTATTAAAGAACTTCTGAATTTAAGCTAGCTACCCACCAACATCCAGAACAAAATTATCTTTTTTCTAAGATAGTTACACCAGCATGCAGCATATGCAAACCCATGCTACTTTATTTCTGTCCACTTTCCAATTTCTACTGCATGTCTGATTCTTTCCCAAATATCCAGTATCCATCAAGTCCATACTCTGGCTCCTTCTTCAGCCCCCTCCACTCACCCCAGCTTTAGATCTTTGCTTATCTCTTTAGAGTTACACAAAATGGAGACTGTTTGGAGAGTCCTGGACCTACAAATTACACTGTGAGTTAAGAAACTGCTATACTGCATTGCTTTCAGTATTCTACTGGGTTACAGTTCTGGGTGAAAATAAATGAATGAATAGGTATCATGTTAACGGTTACTTGAGCTTTCTTGTTAGAAGAAATAGGGACAAATAATTTTATAGAATAGTTTGGCCTATTGTCCATAGAACTCCCAAATAACCAAGTATACAAGGAGAAGCCTGTTAATATAAATTAACTACATTATCAACTCTGTTCTTACTGAATGTTTTTATTTTGCTACCTCTAGAGAATTGTTATTTATGAAAAGGCATTGTAGATAGAGAAGACAACTTGAATTAGCACCTAAATTACGTTTCCAATCTGCTATTAACTCATCTGTGGCAAATAACATAGAAAAACTTTGTAAAAAGCAAGAACTACGTGCTTAACTTAAAGCAAATAAATAACATGTACCACTGGCTTTAGTTGAGCTATAGCCATTAATGCTAAGCAGTAAACTAACTAATGTTAAGCAGTAAAAGAAAATTTATCTTTTTTTTTTTTTCCCTTTTTTTTTTTTTAAATCTGCTCTCAGTCTCTGTTTTATTCTGGTTTATTCACTGTACATCCTTCAACATGAACTGCCTTTTGCAATAGATGAGATGTGTCCTACAGGACACAATTTGCAACCATGTAAACAGAAAAGGAAATGAAGTTATGCGTACACGGAATGCAGACAGCTAACGCTGAACACCAACTCCATTGTGGCATTTCCTAGCTTTTCTTTTGAACTGCGATAATAAAAATCTTCAATACCTAATTCAGAAAGACTTTGTGAGATTAATTAACATATGTAAAAGAAACTGAACAGACTCTAACCTTTCTAATTTCACGGTGTATAAAACAGAAGTAATACAGATTATTATCTTATAGGAAGCAACTCAAGATCTGTTCTCCAAAAATACTAGTAATTCTGCAATATTTCTATTAGAGACATACGTATTGAAGGTCACAACACCAATATCTGAAAAATAGAAGAAAAAATACATGCTCATCTGGAAACTGGATCTCTACACTTTGTTATATTTTCTGCTTATTTTCTTACTATTTACCATTTCTTTTAATTTTCTTTCACCTTCCTTTGCCCTGCATAACAGGTGGGTATAATGCCAAAAACTGTATCAAAAAAATGGAGTAAACTCACCATTTAGTTGTACTGTATTTGACATATTGGGATACTTATATAAAGGTATTTTTCTGGAAAGAAAAACTTAATTTTGACTTTTAGCTTTTCATTGCAGAATTGGGTGATCTTCTATGGTATGAACATTCATGCATTTTACCATGGTATTGTATTTAAAGTAAAAGAAGAATATCTATTAAAAACAAACTTAAACTGAAAGCACACACAAGCTTACAGTAAGTTAAAAAATGATCAAATCAAAACCAAAATGCAGGTGGCTACAGAATGTTTTTTCATTGGTGAAACCAAAAAGTCATATTCAAAATTACAATATCAATTATCTTAATGGAAGAATTAAAATAAATTTATAGGTGAATAGAAATGTTTCTCATAGTTGAACCAAGACTGACTTTTCCCCCTTTTAAATTAAAAAGGAAAAAAAATTATAAATTTAATGTTCTAAACCCAAACCTGTCATTCAAAATAGGAACGAAAACATTTGTTTCTCTCTCCTCTCCATTTTAGGTTAAAATTAGTCCTCAAATTTGATAAAAAAACATGCAAAGTTTCAGTGTGCCATAACTGCAAATTTGAGATCCTTCCAGCTGTGTGCACAGATAGTGCATCATGATGGATCACAGCTTCAGTAATGACAGTGAAACAAGCAAATAAATGAGCAAACCAAAGATGAATCAAGAGCAAGTAGAGACAATCTGAACTTTTACTTTCCATTTCTTTGTTTCACTTTACTTTTCTGTAGCACAACATGATCATTAATAGAATTAGGTATCTATGACACAGTAGCACATTATTTAAAAGTCTGCATAACCAACCCAATGTTTACCCTTGCTAAATATATGAGACATCTATATAGTGAAAATCAATTTCATGACAAATGTGGATGTAAGGAGTTGCCTGCTTTTAGCCTGATGACATCCAGTTTAAAGATACTTATTTATCTAGAGTGACATTTAGTTTATTGATGACTAGACATTTAACATCGTTTTCACGGATCACACCACCTCACTAGAGGATTAATCACCCTGTAGAGATACCCATTTCTTCCCACCGACTCTAGAGGGAAGTAGAGGATCGAAGCTATAGTACACATTCATTAGATCAATCCTCCCACTTAACAGCTACGTCTATTTTTCTACCTTACTTTGAAGATGGTTGCAGAGGTGTATTGATGCATGACCCAGGATCTTCCATATTTTAAATTCTTGCCTCTTTTCTTTTTGCGTGGATATTGATGGTACTTGGAAGTTTGATGCAATTTTTCAAACATTTTTAAGATTGAACTTTAGAGTACTAAGTTTGATGGCAAAGCTCACAGTGTATCCACCAGAAGCAGTATTTGACCTTGGAGCGAAAGAAATTTTTAAAGAAAAATAAACCTGAAACTTCTCTGAGCAGCCTTTATATTCCAATAATATTTCTATTTTAACAATAATGTGTGCCAACATGATCATTTGGGTCTTGCTGACTATTTTAAAAAGCAAAAAGCATTAATAATTCATATAATTTTACACATAAAGTCTTTCTCCAATAATTAAAGGGAATTATGAATTTCCTGTATCTTTTTGCAAAGATCCACATGCTCTATTTATGAAAAGTTATAAAGATAATACTAGGTTCAACTTTATTCAGCATTTAACAAACAATTTCCATAATGTAAATATTCATGTAGCATTTTAGGACCAAGGAATTCTGAATGCTATGCAATTTTTTCACTTCTAATATTGCACCTAGTTATTGCATGACACTAGGGAGATTCTTGGAGGGGTTGATATATATGTATTAATAAAATAAATTATTACATAGACTTTTGAAAGCTTGGAACATTCTTCTAGAAGTACAGAAGTATCCCTCAATGATCCCTTTTCTATCGACCTTTATTTTCATTGTTAAAAGATTTAGGACTGTTCTTCATCGGAGCTCTTCCAAATGCATTTTCGTTTATATATTTCAAGGGTTTCTGTCCATAGGGTAATACGATTGATAGCAGAGAAACAGTGAAACTTCCCCACCCCCTACTGACTACTGCTTTTTTAGACACGAATAGGAATGGTAAAGCATGAGTTCAATATGGAAGTATACGCTCAAAGGCTGCAGTGTTAAAATATTTCTTTTTCACTGTTGGGTTCATAAAGTTATTGATAACAGAAAACTGTATTTGAAGCCAATATAACACACTGACTTCTTTCAGCTTTGAAATACACAGTTTTCAAAAAAAGTCAGTATATGTGCCTGGGCGTCACAGAAGAAAATTATATTTTAGTGTCAATCTCATTAGCTTCCATCATCTTACTGGCATTTTTCATTCCTAGCATGGCCCTGAGGCAGCTTTGCTGTCCCTTTGTGAACCCTTGCTTCAAACACAGCTGACCATCCTGCCAAACAGTGGCATATGATGCGTGAACTCTTAGGCATCAAGAGAAACTGCAACATCTAAAAAGTTTCACACTGGTTTGCTTGCATTTCCCTAATAAACATAAAAAATATACCCAAGAAATTTAATGACTGAGCCTTACACGCTGTTAACTTTATGATTTGCCTAGTACGTGAAATCATCAGGTGTGTTACTTTTCGCACTCAGCTTTGCATATCCAGAATTTGACCTCAAAACCAGGAGACTAAAATGAATTAATAAAAAATCAATTTAATTCTTTAGTGTCTTGGATAAATTAGGGTTGTATTTTTAAGCTTTTTCCTGCAACGTAGAAGTGTGGGAAGTCTGGTGTATTCTCTTGTTTATAGAGCTAAACTTATAAGAAAAATATGGATTAACTTGCAGCTCTCTATTGTATCATAAATTTTGTCAATATTTGTGTTTCAGTGCACTGAATTTCCAAGACGATGAAATAGGAAGTGATGAATAACATCTGAATAAAAGCTCCCTTAAAACATAAAGGGGGACATTATAGTTGCTTCACCTCACCACAAAGTAGAAACTCCAGAGGTCATTTAATCTTTTAAAATGAAACTGCTACAGGAGTTTAAACAGCACATAGGCTCTTTGCTGTCCTGTGGCAATGAAATTTTTCATCAGTGAAAAGCATCTGCCTCCCAACTCTATGAGCTGGAGCAAACTGTTAACATTAACTCTTATGAGCAAAGAAGCCCCTGAATACAGTCAAATCAAACATTCATTCAGAATTTGAATAATAATAGTAAAGATCCTTGTGGCATTTGTGTGGCCTTTATTCCATCTCAGTAAGCTGTATTGTATCTAAAAACAAGTCTGCCTTTTTAGAAACTATTCAGGGAGTCTGGTTTAAACTGTTTCTATGTCCTGAAGGAGTTGTCCGTGACTGTCTTCACAATGATCCAACTATAAAGTTGGACCTGCTTTGAGAGAGGGGCTGGACCAAACAACCTCCAGAGGTCCTTCGTCCTTCATTATACTGTGACTCTATATGGATTTAACCAGCCTTTACAGCTATTTGTTCCAAATGACACGTCACAGCTTGATGTCACTTAAACTTCTCCCCAAGTGCTTTTCCAATCTACACCAGCAAGTGCTTGTTCTCAAATATATAGTATTTCACTATATAATGTATGTATAAAGTAGGCAATATTTTCCCATTAACAGAAAATATACTCCAAACTCTAGTGGGGCCAAATTTCCCTATCTCATTTCTATTAAATCTACGCACAGCTGATGCTCTTTTTGTCAACCATCTCTGTTAACATCCCAAATAATAAATGAATTTGTGTGACCTATATAAAAAGGTAACTTTCATGCTTCATAATAATTTTAAAAACTGATGCAGATAATGCAGCGTTATTTGTCCAACTCTGAAAGGAATATTCAAAATTTGAAATGTATTTTTTTAGCTATAATAATTTAAACTATAACAAATATTAAATCTCAACCACACAGTGGGAATTTATTAATTAAGATTTAAATGTATATACATGCTCCAGGTACACGAGGAGTACATCTAAACATTATCATTCACCTTTTAAAGCCTATAGAACATATCTCGATAGCAATTTGCAGTTGCCAACTGTGGCAGTCATTTCTAACCACGCAAAAAAATTAATTAGCAAACAAGAATTTTTGTTCTCAAAAATTACATCAAAAAGTCAAAAGTAGGTTTAATAACTTCTGTATCCTATGCCAGTGGTCTCCCAAGACTGGTCTGAAAAACTCAAGCCATATGCTTAAAAGTAAAAATATAAAGCTATAGGTGCTCAGCATACTTCAGAAAAATTACGCACCAGTATCTCAGACCAGCTTTCATGGGATCCATTCCCAATGGTGATTTGCAACAAAAGAAACCACATATGTGTATACATGAGTACGAATGCATTTCAGGAAGTGCCCTCTACCAACACATAGAAAATATGCATCCCTTGGCAGTTTATGGGCAATAAAATTCTTACCATGTCACAGATATTACTGATAAGATTCCAGTTCACATCAAAGTTGAGACTTTTGAAGCCACTTAACATATCCAAGATGCTCACTTGACAAAATTCCTTACACATATTTAAAAAAACAGCCCAATTTTGTACTCTATAAGAAATAAATTAAACAAAACTAAAGTTAAAAAAAATACATCATTTGGGTTTTGCAGTTTAACTCATGAGAAAATACACAGCATATGCAATGCAAAAAGAGATCAACAGTGCTGTAAGGCAACACTGTTTCAGTTCCTGACATTTAAGCTTGTGCCCTTGTAGCTCAGAAACACTTTGTGAGTAATTCCGCAATAAGGACTATGACAGAAGCAAATACAGGGTCAGAGAGGTGACAAGACTACTGCCTCTGGTAGGTATAAGGCACCCTGATATGCTACAGCGAAGGGGAAGAAAAGATACTACTCGGAGATCGGAAAGAAGCCATAGACCAAAGTCTGCTTTGGAATGGTACAAACATAGCAATCAGTCATTACAAGCATTTATGTAATGGTTTCTCCCCAGATGTAGTGAGTGAACAGTAGAGGGTAGTGTTTATTTTTTTTGGTTTTTGCTTTTTATTGCCCCCCAGGGAAAAAAAAAAAACCAACAACAACAAACCAACCAACAAACCAGCAACAATAACATGTCATTTTCTTCCAGTTTCCTTTCCTTAAACAGCTATTTTCAACTGGTAAAATTTTTCAGTTGCAATTTTTGACCAGGACTGTAATTTCTTAAGAATATCTCCATCTTTGCACTATAAAGCAATCATATCCTTGAGAAAGATGTTAAACTTTTAGCTACTAGACAAGAATAAATGCCAACTAAATAGCAGAAGTTGTACCAAGTATGCAGTGGATCTGTAAATGCACCTATAGTTGAATCCTAAGTGGATCCAAAGACTAAATCCTGTCATTTGCCCTGAAGGCATTTAGAAGTAAACTGACTGGTTCCAGTTTTCTCAGAAATTTGACATGAATTAGAATTTTGGGGATACATCATGCAGAATTGGAAAGCAAGCACAATTCTCAGCTGGCACACTACCTTCAGTTTACAGCTGTCTTTGGCCCAGGATCATAAAGAATGAAACACAAAAGCTGATAATTAGTTTGCACACCTGTGAAACAGAACTGAAGAGAAACAAGGATACCCCACCCCCAAAAAGCTTTGTAGCCCTTCCTTCTATACATTAATAAAAATGAAAACGACAGTCTCAACTGCAAAGTGACATATATCCCAGCAGGAAAACTCAAGGAGAGACTTTAAGGAAATACAATGGCAATCACAACAACTATGCTGCCAAGACTCTATCCAAAGCAGCCATATTCCACTATCTCCTATACTCTGAAGACCTGTCAGATAGGTCCGGGGGAAAAGTGTGCTTTAGTGCAGACTTAAGAAAACAAAACAAAATGAGCAAATATCTATGAACAAAACTGCAAAAAGTTTTGCTGGAGCACAAGTCCTTGCTTCTTAGCTTCAAGCCATTAAAATTCTTGGCAGCAGCACACAGTCCTGGCTTGCCAATGGCCCATTTTCATGAAACCCATTTTTGTTTAGAAAAAAAACTTCAGAAAGCCCTGAGTATTAAACCTTTCTTCAAGCCATAATGATCACGGAGATTAGCTCTGATTAGCAGTTTTAGGCCATATGTAAATTCGGTATCCCTAGGCAGAGTAGAAATCCATGAAATACCCTTCTTTTTTCCTTTTGGCTAGCAGTAATAAGTAGACTGCTCTACAGACCCTCATTAATATTGGTCCACACCACCTATTTAGCATTCAACAGGTTGTAATTCCTGAACCATGTCAGGGACTAGCCTACAGCTAAGGTATACGAGATTTTCAAGAGAAAACATAACACTGAAATCAGCTACAATAACAAAGAAACTTTTACCTCATTTGTTTTCTCTTAATTAATGTTTTTTTATGTTTTCCACTTCTTTGGCTGCTGCAGTCCAAGCAAATTTAGTAGTATTTAAGCAGCCTCACCACTACCCATCCTCACAGACATTATAAAAATGCTACAATACATAAATTAAGGAAAATATTTTTCCTCTACTATAGCACACATTGTTTAAAATCTTCAGGGCAGGCCAAAATAATACAAGGATGTACCCAGTCATGAGAAATAACAACATTTTTTTATGCAACGGTAGATTTAAAACAGAGCCATGGTGGGAATTAATAAACTCCCTGTCACAGCCAGTATACTCCCAGTACAGCATCTCTCCCCGGATGAGGTCTGAGAAAACAATCCTTGCCTTTATCAGAAAATTTTATTTAGTTTCATTTAGGAAAGAAATACCTACATTCAGCAGTAAACCATATAGAACAAAGATTCCTTGACAAATGTAGGGCATGGCAGGAGGTGATAGAATCGGCAGCTCTGTGCAGGGGCTTCTCTGAGCATAGCATGGACTTACCTGTTCACACTGTTTTGAAGCGTATGCTAGTAATACTGTAACTGTTTTAATCTATAGAGTGATTGAGGAAAACATTCTCAATTTTTATGTCCTTCCCCTACACTTTCCAGTTACGAGTAACTACTCGTAAAGGAACTGACAGACAAATGCAATCTAGAAACCAGGAAGAAAGGAAAACTAAAAGGTTTGCTTGCTTGCTTCCAAAAGGATTCTTCAGTGTGGAGGGAAAGGGGGGAAAAAAAAAAAAAAAAAAAAAAAGAGAAACTAGTTAAAACTTTATTCGATAGTAATGAAGTAATGAAGCCCTAAGCTGATAATTTCAACCTTCTTGGATACAGCTGTAGCAATGAGAAAATAAGAGCCCAAAGGATGGATAAACTGTATTATCTTAACCAGCAAATGCAAACGTTCAAAATATGAAATTGGAAAGGAAAAGCTATACTATTAACTTTTTTCCCTGGCTAAGAAAATATGATCATATTTTCAATTCTTTAGTTCTTATTTAGTGAGCCTGCAGCATATACCAAGCCTGCTGAAAGTGTAACCTCCCAAAATTAAACTGCCAAATAAGCAAGATTACAACAAGCCCAAGAGGCACATTTATCTTTTTGTCTTATAATTATTTTGAGTACTGTAGGTTTTTCTTAACAGAAACTATGATAGAGCTCAGCTTAAAATCAAGGCGGCAAAACTGTTTAAATTAAAAAACAAGAAGTTTGCAAAACAATGCTTGCAAGTGTGCTCAAACAGTAATGTGTGCAATTTCATGATCCATTACACTGTTAAAAATGTTGATGTGCCTTGTGCTGCTTTTGGCTGGGATGGAGTTAATTTTCTTCACAGCAGCTAGCGTGGGGCTGTGTTTTGGATTTGTGCTGGAAACAGTGTTGATAACACAGGGATGTTTTCGTTATTGCTGAGCAGTGCTTATAGAGTCAAGGTCTTTTCTGTTTTTCACCCCACCCTACTAGCAAGGAGGCTGGGGGGGCACAAGAGGTTGGGAGGGGACACAGCCAGGACAGCTGACCTTAGCTGACCAAAGGTCAGCTTTTTATGGCCTCAAGTTATGCCAGGGGAGGTTTAGATTGGATATTAGGAAAGATTTCTTCACCGAGAGGGTGGTCAAGCATTGGAACAGGCTGCCCAGGGAGGGTGGAGTCGCCATCTCTGGAAGCGTTCAAAAAACGTGTGGATGTGGTGCTTCAGGACATGGTTTAGGGGACACGGTGGTGCTGGATTAATGGTTGGACTTGATGATCTTGAAGGTCCTTTCCAAGCTTAGTGATCCTGTGATTCTGATTCTGTGAAAGGGATGTTCCACACCATATGACATCATGCTCAGCATATAAAGCTGAGGGAAGAAGAAGGAAGGGGGAGACATTCAGAGTGATAGTGTTTGACCTCCCAAGTAACCATTACATGTGATGGAGCCCTGCTTTCCTGAAGATGGCTGAACCCTCGCCTGCCAATGGGAAGTGGTGAATAAATTCCTTGGTTTGTTTTTCTTGCATGTGTTTCTTCCACTTTAATTATTAAACTGTCTTTATCTCAACCCACGTGTTTTCTCACTTTTACTCCTCTGATTCTCTCCCCCATCCAGATGCTGAGGGGGATGAGCGAGTGGCTGTGTGGGGCTTAGTGAACCATGACATGCCTCTATCGCTTTTGTTTTCCATAGCTATGGCCCTTATCTGCTACAGTTGGGAACAGAGCTGCTATGCCAAGTTTTAGCTGACCAGATTTGGGGACTACTTATCCCATTTGCACAAAAAGTTGACATAACAAGAAGAGTACTGCCTATTGTATCTTTGTCAAATTTATCATAAACTTTGCTTACTAAACTAACATTTGTTTTACTAACACTGTATAGGCTGCTTCTACACAGCAGTGATGATACGTAGTGCAGAATCCATTTATTCGTA
This sequence comes from Phaethon lepturus, assembly GCF_000687285.1. Classification (NCBI taxonomy): domain Eukaryota; kingdom Metazoa; phylum Chordata; class Aves; order Phaethontiformes; family Phaethontidae; genus Phaethon; species Phaethon lepturus. The sequence continues at coordinate 19,646 of NW_010555283.1, read as the reverse complement.
GCTATACCACAGACATTTCAGTATCTCAGTATACCTCCTTTAATGCAATTACATTCTTTTAGTGTTATTTATATTTTTTGGTTTATATGACTACTCATTCAGTGTCTGGCTACTCTTTACCATAAATTCTTATAGCAGTTTTAGGGTATGAGCTTTCTCTCCAATAGGATGTGTCTGAGTAGTCCTCAGACTTATTCATATAACTATTGCAGAATTTGTCAGATGAAAATCTTAAACCACTTTTAGTTGCTGCTGGTACTAGTACTATTATTATATGTGAGTGTAATGTAGAACCTGGATACTAAGTACTTAAATACCATTTTTTCTGGCTTAAAACAATGAACTGATGTCTCTTAGTGGAAGAATCCAAACCAAGCTCAATTGAAACAGATCAGCAGGATGCTTCATCATCTTACATTCGCCCTGGCTTCATTCCAGGGCTTGCTCAAAACCAGCCCAACTCTGCAAACGTTTACAGTTCTTCTGGCTGTAACACTTGCATAGCCTGTGGGAGTAAGAAACTATTCTTGCATATAGAAAGGAACTTTATATTGTTTAATAGTTTGATTTGCTATTACATGCTACTGCAGAAGTTTTATTTTAATATCATGCAACTGCTGTGATTGCATTTTTATAATTGGTGCTCTACCCTAGAGGAAAACTTTTTGAAGAGTAAAAAATGTTACCTAGGTGCTGAATCAGAGAATTTTCTGAGAGCGCTTTGGGTAGCAGTACTTAGTTATGAAGATTCCCAGCAAAGGTGCTGAAGGTGCTGCAGAATTCAAACTACAGGATCAACGACATTAATTAATGGTTCATGCAACATAATATAAAAGAAAATTAAGGTACTGAATTAAATTTTGAAAGAAAAGCCTTGGACAGAACCCAGCTGAGATGCTGACGCCCTTCTGAAATTTGCATATATTCTATCAACAGATCCAGACCTACATTATCTCCATATTCTAAATCAAAGGTGTGGTGATGTAGCAAGAATGGTTTTTGCTACGCTAAATAGTAACGGTTGCAAATTTTGTCTCCAGAGACTCGGATTTGTAGTACATGGGGTTTTAGCAATAACAAGCCTGCATGAATTTCATTGACACTCCAAGACCCGTTGATTTCACAATATGTCAATCTCAGCTGACACAAAGAATTGTCATTTAATAGGAAAACACTAAGAGAGATCTCATGAACATTCCCTTTAACTTAAATGTTTCAGATGACTACCGAAGTTCTCAGATACACCACAAGAGCACAGGGTTGATGGAAAGAAACTACAGCTGAAAAACTTTTAAATAACTACCTCTTTAAAAATTAAAAACTGCTTGAAAGAAAGATACCATATTTACAATTGCCAATAGTAAAAGAGAATGATTATTCAACAGAATTTTTTTAATCAAGCATCATGGAATTCAGATTGTAAAAACATGCTGAGACACTGTCAATGTTCTCAAAGCCCGAAGGAGCTGCATGTCACCATAGAAGAGAGAATACAGCTTGGAGCAACAATTCAACATGACTTCATTTGAGAAAATAAAGAAGGCTTGACCAATTGCATTTGCAGAGTTGGGGTTTTTTGGTTGTTTTTGTTTGTTTGTTTGTTTGTTTTCTGCCCCTGATCAATCTGGGAAAAACATGTATCTTACCTCTGCAACATCAAGTATAATCTGCCCTTTGAAATCCTAAAGCAGCAAGGCCAAGAAATACTGTTCGTCTGTGTACTTAATAAAATTATCCCCTCAAGTAGGCTGGAAAAAAATACATAATGTATATTCATTGAAGGAATAATCATATGACCCCATGGACAAACCCTGCAGTGTACCACAAATTATTTCATTCATTAAAGTAGCTTTGTCTTAAGGAGCGTCTCTCAATTTCAAAACCATGTTAAAAATAAATTTCCCTGCAAACATTCCTAACAATGCTTTTGATGATTAAAATGAAAAGGTATTAAAAGTAGAATGTGCTCTTTACATTTAAAGTAAACATCATATTCTGCTTTCCTCTTAGAGATTCCACAGAGAAAACTGATAAATTTCACCCCGTAATGTCCATCTCGTTTCTTTGTGGTACTACATGCACTGTCATAATGTTTGCATGGCAAATACTTCTCCAGAAGCTGATGTTATTTAATGTATTTTTTATAAGATTCCTATTTCTTAAAAGAATTACTGAATAATTCTATTATTCTTAAGATCATATTTTATCAGCACTAAATTTTAGATTAGACCATTCTGTATAAACATGCTGTTAAAGAGCACATTTGGAGCTGGGACAGAACTGTCCAAGAAAACATAGATTATATATTCACCAACATAATCCTTAGCACAATCATAGTACTATCTGTTTTTAAAGCCCAAGTAGTTTGTAAGTATAATAAGTAAGGATTGTGGAAAATACAGTTAAAATGCTTTAACCAAATTAGTTTCTACTTTTAGTTTTGAATCAAAATTTATTTTGCCTTCATAGCGTTGATTTGTTTTACAAAACTAAGAACCTGAAACTGAAGTTTCATAGGTTCTATCTGAAAACTGCAATATCCCTTAATTTTTTGTTTTCCTTTCTACTAGAAAACCATCAAGAAAATCTTTTCCATTTATTTTTTTCTACACTGCTGGGAGACACAGGGGCAGTGTATCTACTTCTAACATCATACAGTCAAAGGAATTTTTTTCAAAATTGAACTACATAAAGTCTAGTCCCAGGACCACAATGTTGCAGTTTTGTGAAAGTCAGAGGTGCATATGCTAATGCTGTGAGAACCAAGATGCTTAGAATCTCCCAGGCTACAAACAGCGAGAAATCATGTTGTCCCTGAATGGCAGCATTTCCATTTTCTACATGAAGAATGTATGCATTGCAAGTAAATGAGAAGAATATTGTTGCTCCTGTCAGAAAACATAAGAACTGTTTCCCCATTTTTTTGTTCTCGACTATTCATCTATAAAAGAAGGCAGGCCATTCATTTGTACTGATACTAGAAGATGATGATGATGATAATAATCATAATGGCTTTATTTGATAAACAGCCATGATGTTAGTGATAAAGAAACTTCTATATTTGAAATATTTCATTAGCTACATGACAAAAGTGATGTTATCAGTCACTTTTTTTTTTTTTTTACTCTTATTAGCTACAAACAACCACTGCTGAAAGGAATTTGGAAGCTGACAGTGTTATGAACTAAAAGGGAGCTGACACCTGTTTCTGAAAGCTCTTTGGAAAGTAGGTGCTAAGCCTTGACGTGCTGACACGGACAGTTAGTTGAAAATTGAGAAGTGAGAGAATATTGTAGGATAATTACATATCAGGACGTTATACATTGTCTTTTGGCTTATTTACTACAATGGGAGACACAATTCAAGGTAATAAAGGCACTTACACTTTTGGTCAATATTAGGGAAGGAATCAAGAATTCTGGAATCAGATTCAGACACAATTGTGGCAGCAGGTCACCCAAAACAAGAGCTGGAATACTTAAGAAAGGAGCAGTTATATCACAGCATTGTCAGGTAAGTTAATATATCTGAAGATTACATTAACCTCTTACCTTTCTTACAGTGTGACCTGACCTACAGTGCTTTAGAGACATAAAGGTAATAAGAATCAGAACAAATACTTTCAGCAGAAAAATGTGAAGAAATCTTATTAGAGATATAATTGTACCAAAACATGTAGTTCTGTTGCACTTTTGCTACTAATGAAACATTTTGAAAGATTAGGTGAATTTCTCCAGAATTTTTATATTGAGAAAATCAGAAAAACAATCAATAGTTTTAAAAGTCAACCACAGAAAACTGTTCCACTTTGACTTTTCCTTATCAATGGCTTTGAAATTACTTTAAAGTTGAATTAATTTAGATTCATTGATGCAATTTTCTTCAAGGACAATTTTACTTTTACCATAACAGAAAAGTAAAGCCAAATTTCAAACTCTCAAAATATTTTTCAAGTAGACCTTCATTGTCTGTTATCCCAGTCATTCATAATTAGTAAACAAACACAAATAAAACATTTGAAGCTACTGCATATATATATTTCTGGCATCTGTTTAATATATATATACATTTGATGTTCAGTAGAATCCCCTTTGCAGCAGCAGTTGCTACAAGTGAATGGTTTTTAAATTTTACCACACTATCTATCTATCTATCTATTAGAATGCAGTCCTCCTATCCAACTGGTTCTCAGCTACTTCGAGTGAATATAATTATGGTTTTTAGCCAAGAGACACTTTCAGAGCAATACTCTGTGTTTTGGCCAACACAGTGGTCATCATCTATTAAACCTTGGGGAAATTACAATGCTTCTTAAAACAGGAAAAGGAACTAAAACTCAAGCTCTTGGCTGGTTAAGTGATCCCAAGTTCTTGTTATTGGTTTTGTTTGTTTTCCCTTCTAGGTTTATAATTTTATAAAATAATCTGACTTAGAACCATGTAAAAATTGTAGGATGTCCTTTTGATAACAACTGCAATAACAATAACCATGTTTTACAGCTGTATGCTTAAATGATAATACTGATGAGCTACATTTGTGTTCCAAAAAATCACTGTCTTGAGTATGTATCTGTCAGTATATTAAGACACTTTTACTGGGACTTTCCAACATATAACAGCGGAAGATGGATGGAAAGTAAGAAATCTGCACCACTAATATTTCACCTTCAACCTATCACATTTCTTATGTGTGATTCTAACTCGGTCAAATGTTCCTTGCATATCTTATGTACCAGCTGATAGCACACACCCCCACACCCCCCCCCAGCCCAAATAATAAGCTTTTCAACTTTACCAGAATATTCTTGGGGTACAAACATGACATTTTGTAAAAAAAAAAAACAAAAGAAAAAAAAAAAAGAAAAAAAAATTGTTCTAACTTTCAAGCATGTTAGTGGTGCTCACTAACAGGACTCGATTTCTAAAAATAAACGTAATTTTCCATCTATTTTTGGTGGACAGCCATGGAAAGCTGCTACACAGAAATATGCTTGCACTTAGTGCAGCTATGTGCAAATGAATAGCTGCCTGCAAAGCTAGACATTTTCTATACTTAAAAGACATAATCTGAATGAAGAAATCATGTAGTTACATTTATCTATAAGTTTTGCTCAACATGTGTAAGCCAAGGGAACTATTTTGAATATTTCTATAAAGAAAAAACCAACACATTTATAATATTGTTAAAAAATAGATTACCTATCCTTATTTCTTCTGTTTACTTTTTACTGTTCAGCCATTCTCACTAAGGTTTCCTTTCCTATCGCAATTGCTTTCAGTCTTCCAAATGTAACATACAACTATCCTTTGACTTCATGGAACTACAGACTGCAATTTAAACCCTGAGCACTATATTTAATGGTGGAAACAGAAGACTGTGAGGGCATCAAATAAAGGAATAAAGAATAGAAAAAAGCAAAGAAAAACATGAACCCACAGTTTAAAAATAACATCCATTTTCTCTCTTTTTTTTGGAAAGACACTATATCGGATAGTACCTTTTAAGTAATATTGGGAAAAATAATCAGACTAACCTGCAAGGGAATAAATAATCCTGCCACTCTGCAATGATGAGGTTTTTATTCAACTACGTCTCTCTTTCACAGTAAAGGTAGTATGGATCTGTCTATTGACTGATCCTGGCATTGCATAGTAAGGCAAACAAATCCTGCCTGCACTGACAATTTATAGGCTTTTTTCCCATTTACTGCTTGGAGTAGTGGCCACACCATAGCACTACTGCCAAAGGAAATGATGTCCCATTGCTATAATGCCTAGTAACACAACTCCAGGATTTACGTCCAGTTGAGTGAGAGGACAAGGAAGGGGGTGTAGGGCTTCAACTACTGTATCAACTGCCATCAGTCTCCAAATCATGTAATACATTTATGGCACATGATTGCAAGTTGTGAGAATTTATCACCCTTTTCAAGCGCTTTAAAGGGCTTGAATGAAATATAGTGGCATGGATGCTGACAGTCCACTGACTTAAAGCACAACTTGCCATACAGCCTGCAGGGCTGTTGGCCTGCAAATAGGTGATGGAAAGGCAATCTCCAGAAATGGTAATTTAGAAGTATATCAGCACAAACTCAGGTTTTATACAACTATCAAGAGCCTATCAAGAGGGCTGCAGCATCCTCTTCCTCTGCAGTATGTCACACAGCAATGCATTTTTTCAGATGTTTTCTGGCACTACAGTATCTTTCAATTAATTGATTATACGGGTGAGGTGGTCTCATGTGTCCAAACTGCTTGAACCTTTAAAGCTCATCCTTCTTTGTTCTGAGAGGACAGAAGTAGATGCATAAAACAGGCACAAAAACCCAGGTGCAAAAGCCACCAGTAAATTTATTAATGCATAGATTTTCCTTTGTAAAAATTAGATACTGAATTACACAAACTCACTTGAGACCCTGTTTTTCAGTACCCAGCAAGGACTCCAGCATTTTTTCAAAAGTTCAGTTCTTCTTTAATTGAGAAACATGCTTATTTTTATTTAATGAACCTGGGCTATAATGTAAAGGAGCCAAAAGAGATAACTATCATTGCTTTGACTGTTCTGTGTGTGGAAGTATGAATACTTTTCTATACGAGATGTCCAAGGTCAAGAAACCATAATGCTTTTATAACCTTTAACGTTAGGCATTAACACTGATCTTGCCATAAGACTAGTTTTTGGTATTTTATTGTGTGTAACTACAGAAAAGCAGATGAAAGCTCATTTTAGCAGGAAGGACAGTGAGCAAACAAATCAGTTGTGTAGTAAAAAGAAGAAAGCCAAAGAGAATTTTTTGTCTGGGGCTGAAGAAGAGAGTGACTCATAATTTCTAGTCCTCACAAACAGGACAGTAATTCTGACCTGTGCACCTAAGCTATCTGGAGCCTTTTCCAAGTCTAATGTATTTCTGCTGAAAATCAAGGATAATTGAACCCTAGAGTGAACTGCAGATTCCTGCTTCCAGCCACTTATATCACATACTCAGTCTGAGTGAACTGCTAATTGCTACACATGAGATTATTTTAAGTTGCTCAAAATGTACTGGTTTAACCACAATTGCATGGCTGGGCACCTGCTAATTACTGGATAATACTTTAACGGGTTATTCCTCTCAACTTCTTCCAAAAACCACTGGCAGATTAGACTGGATGTACATCTTTGCCATAATACAATACATTATTAATAAACATATGTATTTTCTTTCCATCATGTACATGCACAGTAACTAGAACATACCAGGATCCCTAGGCCCTACTAAAGGTTAAGTATTTGTGTGTTTGTATGTGTTCATCTCTCCGTAACATATACATATCATATATATGTAATATGTATATGTATGAAATATACATATATATACATACACACAATATCCATATTTCTATACAGCTATATTTTATCACACACAGATTTGAGAACAAATTCCTACTGGGCTGTACAAAGCAGCTGTGCATAATTAGCCAACTGGCTTCTGCTTAAAAATTAAAATATTAACATTACAGACGTTTCTATCTAGTTCACATCCTTTACATTTACAGTCTAGATTACAAAAAACTTCAAGGCAGTGAGTGCATTTTTACTGAAATGCAGATGATTAATCCTAAGAAAAGATTGCTAAAAGTTTGCTATCAACAATTTTATAGTATGCACAGAACAACACACATTCATACACAGATCATCATAAAAACTGCTATGCTGAGTTATACCCAAAGCCTAGCATCCCATCTCCAGCAGTGGAGGACTAGTGAAAAAGTATGTGAAAAAGGACTGTTTTTTCCAGACACAGACTTTTCTGTATTTTTTTGCTTCCTTTAACTCAGAGGCTTCCTAGACCACAGTCTCATTAAGTAGTATTATGTTGAATAACCAAGACATTTATGAATTTTTCTCCTTGGATTTATCAAATTCCTTTAACCAATTTATACTTTTGTTTTCCACAACAGCTCATAGCAATAAGTTTTATAATTAAATGTGTAACATTTGACATTTCAAACCTCCTCTAAAATCAAAGTATTGCTGTAAGAGACATTGCTCTGAATCAAAAAAGCTCAGGTTCAAACATTTAATTTTGAGGTAGTTTTGAGGTGGATTTACTGAGACGTTTCAGCTTTGTAGTTCAGGTCTATATATACTTCTAAGTTTTCTGCTGCTGATTTTTAAAAATTATGAGTATTTTAATATGAAATAATGAGCTCACTCATTACATACCTTTAGCAGCCAACAGGCAGAAACTGAAAATGAATTGATATGTTTAAAAAAAAACTGCTAAAGCATGATAGATCCATAAGAGAGGTTGTCATGAGCACTTAAATTTTCAACAATTCTTTCAGTCAGATTTACACATAGAATATACAGCTAAACCATATCTTCACAAGCTTTTTTGTTTGTTTGTTTGTTTTTAAAGAAAAAGAAGAAATAAAAAAATCAGGATGAAATCTTCTTTTCCTTAGCTTGAGAGAAGAAAAAAAAAAAAAAAAAGAGTAATTTGTATCATAGTATTGTAAATACAAGATAGGAGAAATACATTGCTCAGGATTGGCAGATCATGCCCACCCAACTGGGATCAAGACAAGGTCTATCAGGCAGGCTATTAAGAATTTAATCTATGATATAGTGAGGCTCCTATAATTAAAATTCACAACAAAGTGTAATATTTTATTTCCTAGTATTAAAATGCACCAATATTCCCCTATCATACAAAACATTTTACAATGTATATATGTAAGCTTCCATCATACAAAAATTAAATGTTTGCTTTTTATTTTCCTTGGTAAACTCAGTGTTAACATTAACTTTTTAAAAGCTGAATACCCCAAAGAGTTCATCATAATTATCTTATTACAGGAAATGTTAAAAAGCATTCATAAGTATTTCGTTCTCCTTATACATTGTAAGCAGGAAACCATTTCTGCTGCTCTCTTGAACTCATTTTTTTTCATTGTTTTAAGACCATCATTAGTGTCATCAGTATTTCAGGTATACGCCTTTACCTAAACATACACTTTGTGACCCATCAAAATGGGTCTCTCGATTACATTTTTCTGCAATCCTTATTTAAACATTCCATATTTTATTCTCATTATGGTCATGAACTCTTATCTACATTCAAACTGTTTTTCAAGTATTTGTCCCAGACTACTTTGCTTAGGAAGCATTTTGCTTGGTGAAACAGTTTTACACAATGGTTGCATTCCACTAAACCAATTGTAGATTTTCTGTGTGGAACTCTCAAAAGCTTTGTAAATCTCCCCATCATACTCTGAATAAAATTCAGCACAGTAAGAATCATCAGCACAATAAATATATGCAACCCACATCCTGCTTCAGACCTAAACCTTCAACTGATGCTTAGTTCTGCTCTAAATGGGTGTTGATGTTGACACCATTTTGGTTTTCACGCCTTTTAGGACTTGATATCCTAAATTACCCCTCCAATTTAATCTTCAAGGAAATGCATACTTACTTTAAAAATACATGCAATGCATTAAAAAAACCATGAACAAATGTATGTATATGCAGAATGCAGTAACTTTTGCGACAAAAAAGATTGAAGTATCATTTTAGCACTGATGCAGGCAGAATTAGAAGCCACTGGGAAATTTCACTTAAGCCTTTACCATTGTCTTCCAGTGGCTCTTTGTGAAAATTCTTTATTATTTTATTTTTAATCTTTTGGTTAAAAGAAAACTCTTATAAGCACCCCTGTATTATCCTCCATGTTACTGAATTTATAGTCAAAAGGAAGTGGGCCTGGAGAGTTCACCAAATTCAATGCAATTTTATTCATTTTACAGCTTTGGTAACCTTCTTATTCCATAAATTAGCAGGATTACAAGAAACAAAAAAACCCCACAGTCCAGAAAATACTACCACAATATTTGAAATGTATTAAATATGACAACAGGTGGGTATCAGACAAAGATGCCTTATATACCGTTGCCACTTTGCTAGGCCAGCCTGCCTGCAGTTTACACTCCCTGGTATCTTTTGATTCTCATCTATCATATCCAATCTGATTTATATTCATTTGTGCACTAATCTTCTTGTTGTTAGATTAAGTATAAACCCCTCCCCACCCTGTCCTGGCAGGCTGTTCTTGTTAAGAAGCTGCCATCTTTAGAACCAGTTTTCATTTCTATGAATTATAGTCATGCACTATTATACAATGCATAACTGTCAATAAAACTTAGTGCTTCAGACCCTTCCTCATGCTTTATCCATTTTTGCAAATTATTATTTTATGATACTGAAAAACCTTCTAGGCTACTCTTCTTAATTCCTTCTGTTTCCTCTCTAAATGTCTTCAAATGTTCTTTAATAATTTCTAGCAATTTTTTATAGACTTCTGTCAGTCCTGGTCTGGGGCTCATTGGCTGGAATGTAAAGTATTCAGGCTATTGTGCATCATGGAAAACAAGCTACTTTTTCTAAATGCAATTCTCAAGCAATTTTCCCAGCCACTGCAGTTAAGGTTTTACCCCACTGGGCTTGCAGCATATTGTTACAAGTCACATAATATCAAATGTGTTTAAAATAATTTCTGTTAAATGCCTCCAGCAAGTGAAATGAGATGGCTGCCAAGCTCATTTAACCAGCCTCCACTTTCCAACCTTTAAAGAGCAAGGCATCCAAAAGTTTCTGCCTGCCTACATAATCCATAAGACTACAGTCATTCTCATTAATGTACTGAGGTAAGTCTGCAGCAGGGCACAGATGCTAAACCCTAGAGTTGGCAATTGGAAGATCAGACATCTATAGGAAATAAACTGGCTCATAACTTAGAAAACAAAAACATAAGAAATCAGCAGAACACTTAACACAAAACCCATTAGATTTTCAGTAGAAAAATTACCATAGTTGTCACTGAATCAGGCTCAGCTATTCTTTTCCTGGTATATATATGCTGACTTCAGTCTCATACAGAAATTCAAGACTTTGTAAATAAAAAATTGCAAACTATTTCTCTACTAATTTTTTTTTTTAATTAAATAAATAGCCTCCAAGTTTGCAGTTCGTCCAGGAAAAGATTTCCTAATAGAAATCTGAAAACATCTATGGTCACTTCAAGCATACATTTGAGTGTACTTTTGTTAGAATTTGACTCTCGGCTATTTCCAAGAATACGACAATTTTCCATCAAAACAGCTAATTAAGTGTAACTAATTATATAATGAAATTGCTCCAGGAAAGATATATCAGGAAACAAATACTTTACTATATCACCTACTATTTACATATTTTTATCATTAATTACAAGCTGTGGCAAGCCCTAGCTTGTAATCCAGGTGAATAATTATTCATGTAATGCATATACAAGTTTATATTCTCAGTGATGTCCAGGCATTTGCCCCTCTAGTAAAGTGGTGACAGACAAATAGAAGAAGTCCAAATAACCAGTAGTGTTTACTCTAAGTTCAAAAAATCACACAAACAAAAAAGGTGAATAGCCTTAGGAACACAGAAAATGTATTAGACCACCAGCAAAACACATCCTCACCAGGACAATGTACAAAATTATCCATAGACAGATTAAATAAATACAAAAATTACACCCTATCTCCATGTTTTCTTTTGTTTTCTTCTACTTGTAACTGTCTCCAAAGGCAGAGAAAGAAGAGTCCTTGAAAAGGACTTGGTACAACATTTCACTGGAAT
>NW_010555283.1:0-7963 GCF_000687285.1 Phaethon lepturus | reverse complement strand
CTTTCCCTAATTAAGGAAATAAACCTTCAAATTCTTAAGGAAAAAAGTAATTTTGGAAAACAATAAAAAGCTGGAACATCTTTGCTTATGTTTATGCTGTTTTACAGCAACATAAGAAAGTCCAATATAAACATTCACTTGAATATTAAGGTTTATATATTTAAATTTGTGATGCTAATCTTTTCTAAGTTTTATTTATTAGTAAATATCTGATATTTCTGATGAATGATAGGCAACATGTAAATGAAATTTTAGAGTCAATAAATAAGTGGAAAGCCTCTAGAAAATTCCATTGGGTTTGTGACTTCTAAAATTATGATCCCACAGGAAAACAACAGGAACCCAGCAATGAATAACTTAAGACACGATAATAATATCATTTGAAACCTTCAGACGAGATTCATAGTCCAGTATATCTATAGCTTTTTCTACGTAATTATACATCTCTCATCATTGAATTATTGGAATCCATGGACATTTACACTTGACCCAGTGATCATAAAGACAGATCAAAGATACCTGTAGGAGCATAATTTATTTTTCAGGAGAAGGCTATTTCTATTCATAGTGAATGGGTTTGATTCAGAACTTGAACAAAGATGAAGGCGGCTGTGACAGGAAATAAGGTTATGCATACAATGCAAAGCCTTTCTTTTGGAACTTCAAAAAAGAAATACAAGAATACAATTTTAATACAATAAGAAGGAATCGGCAATCATGCATGCAAATACACGCACATAAAGATTTCTATCAAGCTGTGCAGTGCAACTATTGAATGGGAGTAGCAAGACTGCAGAACCTGATGAATAATTTTAAGATACATGCCATGAAATTTAAAGAACTATGGAAAACAGATGTAAACAACATGAAATCTTGGTTGACTAGATGCCATCTGCATAGAGAACTATGACAGAGTCTACCTAACACTGATCCTACAGGTTCACTTTCGCACAAAATAATTTTGCAAATATTGGTGTTCTTGACACCAGGAAAATGAGGTTATGAAGTTTAATGGGATGAATACCTGGGGGAAGGAGGGAGAGGACAAGAAAAAGATGAAGTTGAAAAAAATTATTCAGACTTTGACTAAAAAGTAAGACAATCAAAATGCCAAATGCTACATAGATAAATACCAAAGTGCAGCAAGAGAAAATGGATGAAAACAACTACAGAAGAATGCACTGGAAGTTGGACTGAGAAACATGCCTACTGAATCAGAAGCATAAACTTCGATATAATGAGTGAAAAAAGGAAAAGCAAGGATAGTTTATAGATGAGCAAAAATAGGGAACTGCCAGTTTAGGGGAAAAAAAAAAAAAGTCCTTGGCAGAGAAAAGAAGCTGGATATAGAGTTTGAGTAAAGAAAGAACATATAGCAGGTAACGGTTAAATATTGTCCCATAGCCTAGAATTAACAGTCAAAACGAAACATTAAATATCGGTTTGGAAAGGCATGTGGTACATAAGAGGAATAAACTTCTGCTTTGATGGAGAGAGATGAGACCACCGAAAGACTGGCAGGAACTCACAGCTCACATCCAGAGCTCATACACTACCAGCAGGATTAAAGCTTAAACACTGCAAAGTTTGAGTTGTTCGGTACCACTTTCTTCTACTGAAATACTGGATTAGAGGCTGTGAATCTACTAAAACTACACCACATTCAGTGGTCTAGGAATGTGTATCTAAATGGGCATCACAAGAAGATGCTGTAGTTTAAATGAAAATGTAATAAAATTGGTCCTTTGATCAAATTAGATAGTCACACTGTTCTACATACTATTGACTGATTGTGCAAAGGAACCTCTGACATTTGTTAGCGGTATGTTCTCAGTTAATTATGAAACCCTTGCTACAACACAGGGTGAATGGGTAGTGGGACAGTCTAAGGAAGTTTCTTTTGAATTCTGAATAAGCAATCAATATCTGAAATAAATTAAGAATGTACAAGACCTACAATAGAAAAGATTTAGTGTTCCACTTGCCAGCCATACTCACAAATATGAAACACATTTCTTGCTTGAATGAAAAGACCATGAATTGGTTCATTACATACCCATCACAAGGTAAACAAACATTTACCTGAACACTCTTTTTAAGAGAGGAGCAGCTCATAATGCATTTCATACCTACAGTTTTTCAGACAGTGGCAACTGTATGTGAAAATGCAAAACTCACTAGAAAGATTACATGATTTCTAGAACCTACATAAATAATAAGGGAAAAAAATAAATTCTGGTCCTATCAATATGCAATACAAGGAAGTGAAAGGTAATGTTTATCCTTGTTCAGAGTAAACAAAGCACATGTTACCACATTAAGTTTCAATGAATATTAAATATTCATTAAAATATAACAAACATGATTCCAGCTTTCATTTAAAAATATTTCAGTATGCCTATACAGCCAAAACTATGTCTATACTCACAGCTTCAACTGTATAAGGAGGGTAAGACCTTGTGTTCAATGATGTATAGAAAGACAAACTCTCTCTCTCTCAACCCCAAAACTCTGATCTCAATTAAATCACTGTCACTCCAGTGATTTTAATGGGGACTTTACTGTTTTAGATTTCTTTCACCAAGATCCAGGTTAACTCCGTAACATAGTCTGATCATACAATTACCACTTACAAATGCAGTGAAGACACCTCTCGAGTGGAATGCAACAGCCTGTTCAGTAAATCACAACAAAATTGCACAACGACTGATGACAATAACTGAAGAAAACTAATTCAGCCTTCACCTGCAGGAAAAGTTTAGCTAGGACAGTTGTTAGTACTCAAATTGAAATTTAGAACAATATCTTATTCTTATAGAACTTCATCAGCAGCAGTGAATTTAATCAGAACATTTTCATTACTAACTTTAAGTCTCAAAGTGTGTTTTTTGTTTTGTTGCAACTGTTGTATCAGCATTTACACAAGTAACATCATTCAGTATTTCAACCTGCCCTACCATATCACCATACGGTAATAATAGGAATAAATGGAAAGCACCTCACCTCATGTTACATAAACAAATAAAAATGACCCTTCCAGCAGCTAACCTTACAGAGAAAAAGGTGAAATTCACACTCTGAACAGAAATTGTACATGTATTTGGTCTGATTCTTAAGCATATCCTAAGAGTTGTCTTCGTTGATTCCACATAAGAATAAAAAAGCTTAAACCTAAATCAAAGCTTTCATTCCACTGTTATTTTAGGGTTTTTTTCCTTTTTTACTGCAGAGACTTGACTGTTTTTCAAAAATCATTACCTGCTGTCCTAAAGGGCTGCTCCTGCCTCTTTATGCGGGGGAAGGATTCAGTAAGCCACAAAATCAGTAAGAAAAGTTATACAATATGATAATAATTAATTTATCAACACAAAATTTGTTCTGGCATTATTTCTAGAGGTATGATTGGCACGGACTTACCTGTAGGGGATCCCTCCATGACGTGACCAACGTAAGGTCCTTCTTTGAACATTGGCCTATTATCATTTTGATCAATAACAGAAATATCTAGGCGGACTGGACCATCGACGGTTTTCCCACTTACATCTGTGACCTCAACTTCAAGCTGTACGAACAAAAAGAGAGGAGTAAATTCATTAGTTCACTATCACCGTGAGCAAAGAGTAAGAAAAAAATAGCTCAGATCAGTGCTGCTGCAACCAGGCCCTGCCAAGGATACCACTTGCAGCCCATTCTTTTGGATTAGGCCCAGAACAGATTTTCAATCTAAGCAACAGAGAAAGACAGGTGTACATTCAAATCAAGATATCCCTTGGCAGCTTGAAAACACCGTATTCCCTGAAGAATGACATGACTAGAATACAAGAAAAAAAGACCCCCTGTAAATTTGCTACTAATCATGTGAAGATTTGGTTAGAATTTGTTTCTTTACTTTTTTCAAGCACATTTAGCACAGACACATATAGAGCTATCACAGTATAATCTCCTAACGATCAGTTAAAACCATTTCTTTTTTTCCCTCCAAAAAAAAAAAAAAACTGGAAAGAAAGAATATCTGAATATCTCAACCCTCCAATCCACTTGCAACGAAAAGTCACAATGACTTACCAAAACTTAATCAGTTATTAGGGCAAACCATGCCAAAACTTCTTTAGATAATAGAAAAGGTCAACTGAGACTGCAATTGCATTCTCTACCCTGCAGTTTTCTCTCCTCATCAAGGTGTTAGTAAAACACAGCAATAAACATATCAGAGACACAGCTATCATTTTCACCTACCCTACTTGTCCCTGGACTCAACTCTTTAATGGAGTTAAGCCAGCCAGAAAATGAACCTGAGCACAGACGTTAATATCACCCTCTTCCAGTCTTTCCCTGAGAAAGAGGTAGCAGCAGGGGCTGGAAGGCTCTGAGCATTTTGTTTATTCTGTTAATTTACTCTTCATTGCCATGTCTTATACCTGTAAGTTACTTATAAGCTAGTGATAAATCCTAGTGGGAAAAATTAGGTCAGAATTCTAATTCCTTATTAAAATGGATGGCTTATTAACACATCTCTCTGTATTTTGTTATGCTTATAAATACATCCCACCATTGTAGTTCAACATGCTGGTTGCAAGCAGGAGTATTTGATAATGAGTAAACTATCTACTTACATACAGTACTTGCAAATAGCAGCACAGTCCATTTTAACATCTACTCACTGCTTATCCTCACTTCTCTAGCAATTGTTCTTTCAAGCATTTCCTAAGCTGCCTTTTTTACTAGATCTGTAGCTTAACAGCTTAAAAGCAGACAACTGCCCTGATGTGAAGACAACTGATTCATGCGGCATTGGCACAGCTGAAGCTTTATGGGGACACATGCCCCTTCAATTTCCAGGGCTTGTTTAACACTGGACTCTAAAGTCCATGTAGTATCTTCAGATTGTATATGATGTGATGGGGACTGGGAGGGAGAATGCAGTGTTGTTACTGAACTACATTAAAGCTAGATACAGTTTAGATACAGTTGGAAACTGCTGACAAAAAGATTTATCTTAGTAAATGTTGACTCATCAAAACTATGTTAATTGCTTTGGGAAATGGAAGAATAGCAATATTTCTCAGTGCAATTCCAGCAAATTCATTTTCAAATTCAAGATAATTTGCTCTTAATCTATCTCTCAATATTAAGTGACTATACTGCTCACTGGAAAGAACAAAGGCTTTGCTAAATTTAAAAAACTTCTTCAGCTGCTTTATCAAAATTGTAAGTCATCTAAAGCAAAGGCTGATTTAACACTAGGGGTTATTTTCCCAGACTTCCACAGATTAAGGAAGAGACTAGGAGATTCTTATTAATGACTGAAACAGATTTACTTTATCATTGCCAAGTCCACTGCGTCCAAGACAAAAAATTTGGTATGACAGGTCTGTAGGAATGGCTACATGATCTCTGCTTCATTTTATTACGATGACAGAGGACTTCATTTTATTAGTCTTTGTACAATGATTTCCAGGCTTCTCCTAAGCATTATGGGATAACTCACCAGCTCCTTTTAAACCCACACTTCTACAATGTTTTCAAAATAAAAGCCTGCAGCACCAAAATTATCGTCTATCTTTACATGACTGATCTGTGAAACAAGCTGCCTTACATCTTATCTTGCCCGACCAAAGAAAAACCCACCAAAAAACCAAAATCCATGAAGCCCCACTGCCCCCAAAACAAAAAACCAACAGAGGAAAGAAGCCACAAAATAGCAACAAAAGTATATTGTTACTTAAAAATCCCCAACACATACAACAGAAAGAAGCATTCAAGGAAAAGACAACACTGGTACAACACCCAAATTACTTTGAACAGACTGTAAATAAAAACAGATGGAAAATTAGATTGTGCCTAACTATCAGAAGAGTGAGATTTCAGTCTGCCAATAAAGAAGAAAGGCAGGAAAGCCTATCTAGTTAGAACGTAAAACTTGACCTATGTATGAAACATACTGCATTCATTCTTTTGATAGCAAGAGATTGTAACTGAACATTCAGAAAGTATCTAAGTTCCTACCTGAGTATAACAACATAACTCTAATGAAAAGTGGTAAGCATAAAGACAGATCTGAGCAAATTGACCAAAAAAGAAAAAAAAAAAAAAAAAAAAATCTGCAGAGCTCTGTAGCTATTTATTATGTGAAAACCTGATAAGATTGACTATGCTTTTAAATGTTCCAACTTAAAAGTTATGGAATTACGTTTATAATTATGAAGTTATGTTCATTATAACCTAACCAATCATATTTTCAGGAACACTTGAGGCTAAATCCCAATTTCATTTTTGACAGAAGTATAGATGCAAACTACAAAGGATAATCAAGGGTTTATGAGAACTGTTACACCTCACAACACAGTCTCCATGATAGGATACAATGCAGACTTTGGCTATTGCTTCTAATACAGCTAGAGAAATACTGATAAAATTAAGCACACCAACAAAAAAGGGAAGAGCAATATAAAACCAAAACCTGCAGGCAGTAACAGATTTTAGACTATTTGTCTAGACAAACACTTATTCAATACTCTCCCTTCTCAAAAGGGACTTCTTGACTTCCCATCCAATTCCCCTCACCATATCTGAAGTGAGGATCTTTCTTGTCAACCCAAATATAAGAATTTCACGAGAAGCTTAGTAAGCTTATTCAACTCTGCACAAACCTCTTTTAAGCACTCTGCTTTATTTTATATGGACTTGATTCCTTTCCACTCTGCAGTCAGCAACCACATTTACAGGAAAAGATAACCAGTCTCATTCTTACCATTACTGAAGGTAATTTCAAAGGTTTCTCTTCACAGAACAGTTGTTTCCATTCATTTATTGCTTTTGGTGAAATGATTCTGGATAACCACCTTCCTTCTCTGCATATAAATGTCTATTTTTACTTTGCAGCAAGTCAGCCAATGGCCCACACAAAATTACATCATAAATTTAAAGTTTTTCATAAGTAAACCTGGAATATCTTTTAGTACTTAATTATCTTCAAAGTCTAATACAGGTTCTTTAGTCATTAACTGCCTTCTAATTTTAATTTCCAATTTGTTGCTGGTAAGAATGTTTCTCACAGAATTCTTCCACTTGTTTCAACAGGTGTTTTTTCTACACATTCCTCACACCCAGCTTCACCCGGGGAAAAAAAAGAAAAAAAAAAAAGAAAAAAAAAAAAAAAAAAAATCAGTCATTTCTGCGTGTGAAACCAGAAATGTACCTGGCTGTCGGCAGCGGGGGCCGCAGGGGCTTCTCTGAGGCGAGGTCAGGGCTGCCCCAGGCCAGTTCTGGCCGGTTCCGCAGCCGCCCCGCCGCGGGGCGCAGCTGAGCCCCTCAGCGATGCTGGCAGCCCCTCTGTGGAAGCGTATTGAAGAAAGGGCAAACTATTGCACAGGTGTTATGTCTTCATCTCGGTCCATGAGCTTCTCACCCCATTGCTCCAGCCACCCTCAAGGTCAACCCACCACGGCAGGGAAAGCAGATGAGTAAAACGTGGCCAAGAGAGAGGAAAGGTGCGTCATCCTGGAACGGGGTACGCTCAAACGTCTGAACGGAGCACTGTACCGTTACAGAAGACCTGCCCTAATCTCAGGTATTTTGAGGTTTCTATAGGCACAGACCACTGCTGACTTTATTTATGCCTAGCCTGGTTAGAATTATTGCTGAGAATACTTGTTAGGTTTATTTATCATCAGCTCGTAAGTGTGGATTGACAGTAAAGAAAGGCGATGGACTTACAGATATTTCACATAAGTAAGAAAAAACCTTTGGTCATGTCTGCATCACAAAAAGTAGTAAAGAAATTCTATTTATAGTGAAAGGTTTTAGTAAAAATTTGATACAATTACCTAAAACAACTCAGAGAGGACAATAATTTGGAGGCAGAGAAATTAATTCCAATTAAATTTTCCTGTTTTAATTTTTTTCATAAATCTAATTTTATAAAAGCTTGTAATTTAATTAATTTAATTATTAAAATGTATAA
>NW_010555282.1:5742-52956 GCF_000687285.1 Phaethon lepturus | reverse complement strand
TTTCTGTGTGATTCTGTGTGATTCTGTGTGATTTCTATAGCGTCCTTTCACAATTGTGAAATTGTAGCTTTTCCAGCTTTGAAATGTATGTTGTCAGTTCCCAGCATAATATTCACCTTCTAATTTTCTTCACCTAACTTTTTAGGGCATTATTGCCTACAGTTTTGTGAGGCTGTGACATTTCAGTGCAGGAAAGATAAAAGTTATTAGCTTTGCTTTTGTTTTTGTTCCATGTGACACATGGGAAGTCACGATAGCTTATACCATACTAGGACTCCCCCTGTGCTTGTATGTCTTATGGAAGACTAATTCAGAGCATCCAAAGTAATTTCCTTCCAAGCTAGCAGTAACTTTGGAGTGGGTGATGTTTCTCTAGCTCTCATCTAAATTCATCTATAAGAAGGAAAGGCCAGCAAGTTTTTAGTCATATTTCATCTCACAAGGTTTCAGAATAACCAAAAAGATCAATTTTATGTTTAGAAATTTATATAGATGTTGTCAATTTACTTTATGGACATTAATTATTCTTTACACCACCTTTGTAAAGTGGAAGCAGAATTATTAATTTTGATCTGAACACAGAAAACACAGAGAAATAAAATAATTTGAATCAAGTTCCCAAGTCGAAGACAGTACTTAGAAACCAGCCTTCTGATTTTACAGTCTTATTCATAAATAAATTTCCACTTAGTTTAATGGAGGAAGAAGCAATACTTAAATCTCTTTTGAACGTGAAGATTTATGAATTCTGACATAAGTAAAAAATCTAGCATACTTTTGTGTGTATACATACTCGAGCATTGTTCACTTAGATCTGCACTGCAGAAAGAGGAGAGTTCCCACAAATACCAAATCTTGCAAATGAGCCTGTTAAAGGCAATAGTGAAAGGGTAAACCTGCACTGCATCATCAGTTCCCCTTTACAACATTGGCCTTAAATGACATGTTTTCAACATACTTGTGGGAACTTTTCTATGTCAAAAAGTCATGAGTTAGTTGTTCTACCATAGCTTTGCTAAAGTAAAGCTGAACTGATTTGTGACACCTGAGCATCTGACTATCACAAAACTTAAGAGGGTCTTGATTTCGAAAGGCATTGTTTTAGCAACTAATGCTTTTTTACAAAATTATGCTAATCTCACTTGCATTCCATTGTTTCTAGAGATACTATAATTCATGTAAAAACTGAAGCTGCAGCAGATATTGTCGCAGTGCATGCTTGAATAGTTTTCTGGTAATGATGTATAATTCCTCTAGCATTTGATCCTCACTCTGCCATTATCTGACATCTATTGTCTTTGTGGTTTTGGAACATTTTTAATGTGTGTCAACTACTGGCCTCAGGGATGCTGTTGCTTGAAAACTGGCATTTTCAGCATCAGTTCCTTGCCCAAAGGCTCAGCAGGACAAAATAAGAGTAGTCACAAGTTGGTCGGGTTCCACAAATTTGCAGCATTAAGGGTCTCAAATCTCCCAGGCTCCTATTGCTCAAGAAAAATAATTGGACAAATAAGAAAAACATCCTGAATAGGGGTGATGTTGACAGTTAAAAAATACTTGCATCTTTGTGTTCAATTAAATATACTTCCCAGAACACAGTTCATTTTCCAATCATTTAAAAAATATTTTAACTCCTCTGTTAAAGATGCCTTCTAATGTGTCTGTATCCTGTAGGAAAAAGTTACTCGATAGATTTTCAAGAGTGGCTTTACTATGTGTTTACAAAGTTGCATCTGCTGTGTAAAATCACACTGCGATGTATTTAATAAACTGCACATCACACATTTTTATGCATAGGTACGGATATGTTGAACTACACAGGCATGAAATTTCTACTTTGAGGGTAAATGCTGATACCAGCGGCATAGAAAAGGACACTTCAAAAATCTGGTCATTATTTGAAATAAAGATGTACCGTGGTACAAATTCGTTCATATGCACCAGTTAAAAACTGTGATACCAATGTTCTTACTAATCCCCAGAACTGTTTACCTTGTCCTGTTTCTTGGCTGTTTTCTTAGTTTAGAGATTACCTCTTTCTCTTGCATTACTGCTGTCAGACCAAAAGACAGCTCCCAAACCAAACCACCACTTACAAATTTCTTTGACACGTGCTATTTCAGTCCCACTTACTATGCCAAAGTCCTGCAAATAAATTTGCAGTCTCACAGTTAACCTGTGAATTTGAGAGCATCTCTGCTCCCTGCCTTTCTCAGTTCTACCTGGCTTTCTCACTGTGTTTTTACTTCTTACTGCTACCTATGTTACTGCGCTGGAACACCGTTCCTTACGCACTGCTCTTTAAACACTTTTCTATTAATTACTCTAACTAGATGAAAGGCAGCTATTCAACAGCACACTCAAACACAGTAATATGCTTTGGGTCAATGAAACCTTGGTTGATATTAGTAAAAACCTCCAATAAATCCAAAGCTCAGGTTGCATTGCTGCTTACAAAGTTGTTTACTAAAATTTGTATGATTCTTTACACTAACCGAAGCTCTTATCTATGCAGTAACACAAGTGAAACTATGCAAAAATCGACATTTCAGAGCGTTATCTTGTGTTACCAGTTAAATCATGAGCAGTTATTACATGTAGATCCTTTTTCCTCTTTTTGACCTGTCCACTGTCAAAACCAACCTAAATCCAAAGTGTGAAAAAGCATGGTGGAAAAAGCAGGAAGCTCTAAATATTTTCCTTCCCCAGGGTTCATGAAGGTCCTTAGTATCATAAGGCTTTTCACAGTATTAAACATAACCAAAATACTTTGGAACAAGCTATTATACCTGCAACGCACAGGACGGTGTTTTGCAGCGATATTTGTATGCATTCTGGTAGCAGAAAAACTGTGCAGTGGTAGTTAGCTTAGTCTAAGAAGAAAACAAACAACGTTGAATGATTACACCTGTCAAAATGTAATCATCTACAAGAGTTGTGACGGTTTCTGTGACTTCTTTAGTAGCCTTTATCCAGCTGCATATAAATATTACTTAGAGAAAACAGCATTCAAATCATGCCACTGACAAGGTCATGAGGTACTTCATATTATGTTGTTTTGGAAATTTCTTGGATTATGATTCCAGCTGTACCACACACGCACAAAAGAGAGAGACAGAAAAAGAAAAAAAAAAACAGAAAAACAAAAAGAAGGAAAAAAAAGAAACAAAAGAAAAAGGAGAGAAAAAAAGATTACTTTTAGAACTATCTAATAACAAGAAGTTAGCAAATGGATTTATAAAATAATTGGATTACAGTACTGTATCATTCTAGAATAAACATCTAAATTTGCTATTATTTCTTAATATAAAGATCCATGACAGTGGCAGCCATAGCAATTTTTAAAAAGTAATTATGGCCATATAGTTCTTTCACTAGCATCCTTCTTTTGCAGGTTTCTGTTGACCATTTTTGAAATTTCATCTACATGTTCATCTGTATGTGCAAAATACCAGAATTTCCTTAATAATAGTTTAATACAAATGTGTTCCTAGTTGCAATTGTACTACTAAGTCTGATGTAACAGAACAAGTTACATTAGAGAATAAAGAGAAGCTTGAGAATAAAGGGAAGCATAAGAATAAAAGGAATGGCAGGGAAGTACACATATTTTTTTCAGGATTAGACGCCATTTGGAAAAATTGAAAGCAAGCTGAGGAAAAGCACAGTAAGAGTTTCAAACAAGTGAAATATTGCTGAAAAGTAGAAAAATAGAAACTGTTCGCATTGCCACCAGGGTAGGATGGAGTAGAAAATGTGATAAAGATAGACTTGAATTAGCTATTAGAAACAATTTCTTAGCAAATGGAAAAGTCTTAGAAAAACAGAACAGGAGGGAACATCAAGAGGTCATTTAGTCCATCTTGTTTGCCATAAAAGTGAGCTGTCCTTGAGTCTTTCCAGGGAAATGTTTGGGTAGAAATTCAACAGTCCAATTGACTCACTATGTTTGGCTTTAGAAAGATTTCCCTAATATGAAAACTAAGCATTTACACCTTCAGTTTTAATGCGAGTATTTCCATTCCTACGTGCTATAGATTTTAAAGAGTGCCTCTGGTTCATATGGCATTTTTTTATCATACCCACCCATTGTGCTTCAATCTCTTTTCTAGGTTAAATAACCCCAGTACTTTCACCCTTTCCTGCTAGGTCAAGCTTCCTAGTCCTTAAACCTTCTAGTCTTAAATCTTCTTGCTGTCTTCCAATGTTTATCCAAGTTGTCCACACTTTTTTGGAATTAATATTCCAGCTAAAACTTTACTAAAGCTTAATGGAAGGATCAATTCATGTATCTTGCACATAGACAATCCACCTCACTGATTAAAGGGGATTTTAAAGAAAAAAATTAGACAAATATTTGTCAGGAATTACCAAAGTGTAAGTTGATTTTTTTTTCTTCATTAAGGGAAACACTCTGTGACACATCAATTTATCTTTCAAACTATATTTTCTATGATTCTGTGAACATATTTTGTACTTTCATTAACCACAATTCCACAAAGGGTATCACAGTAACTGTAGCATTTATTGCCTACGGTCTGTAATCCGGAAGTGTATTAAAAATTCTTTTTCATGCTAATAGTACGGGTAGGGACATTAAATAAAAGATCAATGGAGTCAAAAGAAATGAAGAATTTGGTACCTTGATCTACTAAGCTGATTTCCTTCTCTGACACTTGTGTTAGAAAGGAGAATGAAGTGGCAGCTGTAAGTACTTTCCATACCCTTCCACATTCCTGAAGTGCCAGACCTACTTGAATCAGATGTTTCTTGTGAAGAAGAAGTCATCTGTGGCAATTAACCAGAATCTTTTAAATACCAAGAACAGTCTTTCTGATGTTCATCCACTTCTATGCTTGAAATCAAATACCAAGTTCATCATCAGTGACCTGCCATTCCTTCAACAACATCTGACAAGAAAAGAGTCTGACTGCACTGTGCTTTACACAGATGTAAAATGCTTCGGTCATCCTAAGTGCCTAATCCTACCCACCTCCATCTTTAGCAGGGCTCACTCTTCTTGTCATATATTTGTCCATGATCCCTTCTGAAACTGATGAATAGAGGTGGATGAGTGAGGAGTGAATAAAACGTTTGTCAATTCAGAATTTTAAAATAAATTTCAAATATAAAAAAACCAAAACAGTTGTTCCCTTGCCTTACAAAGCCAGGTACAATTGATTCGAAGTCACAATTACACAAGCCCTGAAAAATAAGCTGAAGAACAAGTAATTTGTCAATGTTCTACTCCCATATCAGCACACTGTATCATAAATTTCTCTTTATATTAAGCCTGTCCGCTCATTTTGTAATGTTCCTTGTAAAGTAGTTTTACTTCTGAGTGTACTAAATGGCAAAGGAAGGAATGCACGCAGGGATGACTTTCATTGGCAATCTTCGAAGATTGAATGAGTGTACATTTTGTTACGTTCATAAATCATAATTCTCTCATACGCCAATATGTGTTTTTTTACAGAAGGATTTCTGGTGAAAAAAACCCAACATTGTCTTTACAAATATTTATTTTTTCACTCACAGATCTTACATAAAGAATTTCAAATGAAGTGAAATTTAGTAGGAGACAATAGCTCTGTAATTACATTTTTAATTTGCAGAGAATTAGTGTGGGTGGAAAAGAATATAAATAAGTATCTATCTCCCTTGCTAAAAGCCATTGAGCTTCTGATTTTAAAAGGCTTATCTACACTTTATTAAAAAAAACCTATTTCCTATGTTTTATTTTTAGATTCCACTATGTAGACCTGCCTAATGTTGCCAAACAAAATAATGAGAAAATATCTTTGAATGATAAAAATTGTTCATGTAGTTAAATACAAAATTCATCCTTAATAAAGATTGTAAAGGAAATTATTTGGTTTATCTCTCCTGCAGGCAACATATTTTTCTATTGTACTAGAATGATATGTACATTTCCGGATTGTGCCCAATCTCTCTGGGGAATGTCCTTCTGATTTTCAGCCCTACTGCCAAACAGCAGAATAATAAATATGTTAAGTATTCATATAGGTAATCTGAATGAGGCATCACTTTTGTAACAGTTCTAAGAAATGGTTCATGGTGAGAAAACAATACACAGTTCATCGCTGATTACAACACAGGGATACAATTCAGTTAACGCTGACCTTGAAGTCAATGGCCTTGGATAACGATAGCATCATAGAATGAGTCGGGTTGGAAGGGACCTTAAAGATCATCTAGTTCCAACTAGAAGCTGAAACATAAGAAAATGTTCATATTGGCCTAAGCTAAGCATATGGACCCAAGAAATATTACCGAATGTGATATACCTTACAATATGTAGTTTGGTAGGTGCTCATTCTAAAAATATTTTATGTTTAGTTATGATAGTACACATTTTCTACTGACCTTCACAGTTAGTTTAAGAACAATTAAAGCACTGCAGTAGAAATTTGAATGAAAATGAGGTTTTCACCTAGCTTGAGGGAGAGAACTGCTGCTATCTATAATTGTTTTGCAGCAGAGCGAGTGGATCTGACCCTGCTCTTGCTTTGCTCAGATGAATGCAATAGAAAGGATTTGCATAAAACCAACATCATTGTTTCTACTTAAAGCGATGATTCCCAGCTCCTGTGTCTAAGGAGAGAAGGTTGACTGCACTCTGACTGTGTGCATGGGTCCTGGGCTGTCCTGCAGCCTGGCTCACATCCCAGGTGTGAGGGAGTCTGGGCACCAGCGGAGATACAGGCTGTGCAGGCACCAAGGGTCAGGTTTGTCCATCTCAAAGGCTGAGGCAGTTACAAACAGCAAGAGCAAGCTCTTGATCTCCAATGCTTGGGTACTAAATGCCTCTCAGAATACACAAGATTATGATGCTAACAGCAATAAAAGATAGAAAGTCTTGCTAATGGAGCTGGTTGGTTATAATTCTTCGTTTCAGAAGCGTTTGAAAAAAAATACATGAAATACTTGTAATTGCCCATGTGAAAATATTTGGCATTGTCAGTCCAGCTTTAAATGGGCACCTGTCCCTAACTAGAAATCTTGTCATCTGCAGCGTGGAAGCCAATAACTGTATGAAAAACAAAACTGAACACTTTTACTGTTGCTCTGTGTACACCATTGTCTGAAGAAGTAGCTTAATTTTTGTCTATTCTATAAAATAAACTCAGGACTCTGTTTCTGAGGTAACAATTTCATTATTTCTCATTAAACACTTTTCTTTCAAGTCTCCATTTTTGCTCCCAGGCTCAGGAAAGCTATTAAAGTTATTGATTAAAAAATTAAAAGAAAAAGCTTTCTATCAAAGTATTCGGTGTTGGAAGCATACAGAATCATAGATTAGTTTGGGTTGGAAGAGACCTTTATAGGTCATCTAGTCCAGCCCCCCTGCAGTGAGCAGGGACAGCTTCAACTAGATCAGGTTGCTCAGAGTCCCATCCAACCTGACCTTGAATGTTTCCAGGGATGGGGCATCTACCATCTCTCTGGGCAACACGTGCCAGTCTTTCACCACCCTTATTGTGAAACATGTCTTCCTTATATCCAGTCTAAATCTACCCTCTTTTAGTTTAAAACCATTACCCCTTGTCCTGTCACAACGGACCCTACTGAAAAGTCTGTCCCCATCTTTCTTATAAGCCCTCTTTAAGTACTGGAAGGCTGCAAGAAGGTCTCCCCAGAACTTTCTCTTCTCCAGGCTGAACAACCCCAGCTCTTTCAATCTTTCCTCTTAAGAGACGTGTTCCATCCCTCTGGGTTTTTTTGTGGCCTCCTCTGGACCTGCTCCAACAGGTCCATGTCTTTCTTGCACTGAGGGCTCCAGAGCTGGACACAGAACTCCAGGTGAGGTCTCACCAGAGCGGAGTAGAGGGGCAGAATCACCTTCCTTGATCTGCTGGCCACACTTCTTTGGATGTAACCCAGGATCCAGCTGGCCTTCTGGGCAGCGAGCACACATTGCCAGCTCATGTCCAGCTTTTCATCCACCAGTACCCCCAAGTCCTTCTCAGCAGGGCTGCTCTTGATCCTTTAGTCCCCCAGCCTGTGCTGATACCAGGGGTTGCTCCAACCCAGGTGCAGGACCCTGCACTTGACCTTGTTGAACCTCATGAGATTCACATAAGCCCATTCCTTAAGCTTGTCCAGAGCTTGTCCAAGTCCCTCTGGATGGCATCCTGTCCCTCAGGTGTGTCAACTGCACCACTCAGTTTGGTGTCATCTCCAAACTTGCTGAGGGTGCACTCAATCTCACTATGTCACTGATGAGGATATTAAAGAGTACTGGTCCCAATAGAGAACCCTGAGGGACACCACTCATCACCGATCTCCATCTGGTCATTGAGCCATTGACCACTACCCTCTGATGTGACCATCCAACCAATTCCTCATCCACTCAACAGCACACCCATCAAATCCTTATCTCTCTAATTGAGAGAGAAGGATGTTGTAAGAGACTGTGTCAGAGGCCTTGCAGAAATCCAGACAGACAACATCGGTAGCTCTTCCCTTGTCCAATGATGTAGTCATTCCATCCTAGAAGACCACAAGTTTGGTCAGGCGGGACTTGCTCTTGGTGAAGCCATGCTGGCTGTCTTGAATCCCCTCCTTGTCCTCCATATGCCTTAGCATAACTTCTAGATCTGTTCCATGATCTTCCGAGGCGCAGAGGTGAGGCTGACATGTCGGTAGATCCCAGGGTCCTCCTTGCTACCCTTTTTAAAAATTGGTGCAATGTTTCCCTTTTTCAAGTCTCCAGGGACTTCACAAATATGGAGAGTGGTTTGGCAACAACATCAGCCAATTCCCTCAGGACACTGGGGTCCATCTCATCAGGTCCCATAGACTTATGTATGTCCAAGTTTCTCAGGTGGTCTCAAACCTGATCTTCTCTTACAGAGGGAGGGACTTTGCTCCTCCTACCACCATCTTACAGTCCATCCCCTCGAGACATGTGGGAAGAGACACTGCCAATGAAGCCTGAGGCAAAGAAGTTGTTGAGTACCTCAGCCTTCTCCTTATCCGTTGTTATCAGTCTGACAGTCTTGCTCATCTGGGGGTACGCTTTCTTTGACCTTCCTTTTCTGTCTGACATACCCATAGAAGCCCTTATTATTCTTTAAGTCCCTTGCCAAGTTCAGCTCCAGCTGCGCCTTGGCCTTCCTGACCCCATCCCTACACAAGCAGGCAGCGTCCCTCTGCTCTTCCCAGGGTAAGCACAAGCGAAAATAATAAAAATTCATACACAAAAAGCAGGCCTGTTTATAAATGGATGGGACATCAGGTTATATTTCGATTTCAAATCATGTGGAGCACTGGAGAATGGTGTGAAAGTGTTTATTAATGTCTTAATATACTTTTATATTTTAAACAGATCTTTGAGATCCTGACATACTGCAGAAGTCAGTACTTTTTAAAACACAGCTTGCTCAGTTTACAAATGTATGCACTACCATGAATGTTAAGAAAGTAAAGGACTGGATTAAATGTGTTTTAAGTGCTGTTTTGCTATACAATCAGATAAAAAAGGTTAAAACAAATGCTCTCCAGGAAGAGTTTCTCATTGTTTACGCCTTTTAGACTTGAAGACTTGGCAAACCTTCTGTGTAACTATGCCTGCTGCCTGGAAAATAGATTTTTGCTTTTTATTAGTCTAACTCAGGCACTGTTTTATTGAGCCAGAGAAGAATAGGCGGCTTTAGCTCTTCCATTAACACCAGCTGTGGCCTACATCACATAACGTTGTGTGAATGAACAGCTTCATCCCATCACATCCAAGCTGCAACAACCCCCAACTTCTGCCAGTAGTACCATAACTTTCTAGAAGTTATTTGACAGATATCTCTGTAATTCTTTGGGTTTTGTGTTTGCCTCTTTTCTGTGTTGGTTTTGCTTT
Organism: Phaethon lepturus; assembly: GCF_000687285.1. Taxonomy (NCBI): domain Eukaryota; kingdom Metazoa; phylum Chordata; class Aves; order Phaethontiformes; family Phaethontidae; genus Phaethon; species Phaethon lepturus. Next base: position 43,082 of record NW_010555282.1, on the reverse strand, counting down.
AATGTTATACAATCAAAGAGTCTAAAGTCAAGGAAACAAACTGAGGTATGTGTAATACCAGCAAGAAACAATACAAATTACCTCCTTATTATCTGTGATATGCTAATAAGTCTCAGAGAAGAGATAAAGGAAAAATGCTTCACTGAATCTTAAAAAGCCCACTATGAAAAACATCGGTAATAAATAAATTAATAAGTAGTCAGTTCAATGGCAAATTTGCTTAAGCATCTGTTTGTGTATCGGAATAAATGCGTATAACTCAAGACCTCTGTAGTTACTTACCTTAGTATAATCCATCTCTACATCACTTTTACACTAGTAGATGTTAATAGATTTTCAGACTATTATACATACAGCTGTTGCAAAATATTCTAATTAACTTCAGCTTCTGACCACTGGATCCAAAACTACTTTTGTTGGTGAAACTAAGCCCATCTCCAGTGAACTTTTAGCACATCAAGGTAACCCACTGACTGCCAGGTACTTATCCAGCACCTCTCAAATTTCTCAGTCAGCTTTTTGTTTCTTGTGCATTTTCTGTCAAAGGGAAATCAGTTTTCTGTAACTTCTGGGAAGCAGATATTCACTTTCCTGCCTTTCAGTCTTCAGGACTTCTCAGGGCTCATTCATGACCAGCAGAATGAAGAACTGCTGTTATAGGCCACTGTCAAAGGCTTTTTTCTTAATGGAAGGGATGATGTGTAATTTGCTTTCTTGCCTTAAGTAATGCAGTTGGACAAAAAACCACTGTTTCCAAATGTTTTTTTTCTTAGCTGCAATGGCAGAAATCCATGTTTTTCAGGGTATTAAGCAAAGAACCCTGATGGTTTGTCTTCAAAGATAAACTAGAGAAAAGCTCCCACTCTTAGCTCAAGGTATTCCCTAGTCAAAATTTTTGATAGTATTAAATCCAGGTAGTGTTGAAAGATGGAAGATGTCAGAGAAAACTTAATGTCTGCATTGTAGTGAGGGCAGAGGTGGAGACCAAATTTGCAGCATGTGATTTCTTCACTTCTGGTGACACCTGTTAAAAAAACTTTGCTATAAAATTATAGGGTGCTAGAGCACTTCTTGGCTTTTCAACCCAGGCCTGCAATAGTTGCACAGTTCTGTTTCTTATCTTCCAGATAAGAAAGCCAGAAACAAATGCAGACATGAACAAAATGGCTTTTTTTTTTTTCTTTTTTGTAGTAAGATCACTAAGATAAAGTAATCTTTACCCTGTGAGATCTTATTTTGAGTGACATGATGCTATTTACCTGCTACCCTATTACATTATGTATTGTGAGCTTTTCTACTTCTCTGGTTTCTTTAAGCAGAACACTTGACAATTAACTTACTAAATTGTTAGGCTGTTAAGTTAGTGAAAGTAGCATATCTTACCAATAATAGCAGTATACAATAAAACTAGACCATCTTGATGGCCTCAGTAGTGAGGTCAAGTGATATGGAATGGCTCATGTTCATATTTTTACAGGTTGTAAGAGACAATTTACATCTATAATATCTATCATAGTCACAGGATTGCCATGTATACAAGCCATTTGATTACTTTTTGCACCTTCCCTGCTTTCTTGCAAGGAAGCTGCCTTCCTGCCCAGGGTTCATAGGAATTGCTGAGATCAGTGTACTTGTAAGCCCTTGATACTTATGTTCATGCTTGGTCAGGAGGCAATATACACAAAGGCCTTGGCTGCTGGCAGTAGATTCTTTCAAGACTGATGATGAGTGTATGTTTGATAAGATGACTACAAGTTCATAGACTGTGGTCTGCTGAGCCTTTCAAAACTCGCGCAAAACCTCAGATGAGGTTTGCATGACCAGTGAGTGTCCCCTTTATGCAGCGTTACAGTGAGTGCATTACCCGGGGCAAGTGCTTGGCTCCTAGAAAGGCCTGAGGAAAACCCATCCTCAGTCAGTGTCACTTTGCTTTCCCCTTCAGCAGTGTCCGAAGTGTGAAGGAGCAGGCAGGATCCTGAAGGTGTCAAGGATGCCTGCTGGAGCCTCAGCAACTCACTGTTTCTCCCCACACCCCTAGGAAGGTTTACGTTTTTGTAATGTTTATAAGAACTGAATTTCCACTGTGAAATTTGTGCTTTTCTCCCGAAGACACCCTGAGCACTTGTGATAAATAACACTTAACAGCATGACAACAAGCTTTTTCTTCTTTTTTCAATTTCCTTTAGTTACATTTCTCTGGTCTCGGCATACTTTCGTTCTCTCCATAGAGAAATTTGAAATGGTTACCATATTTCTTAATAAGATGGAGCTAACCAGTCACAACAAAAATCATTACAGAAAGTGATAATGGGAAAAACATTCATTTGAGTTCTTTCATTATGACTCCTGGGGTACTCATTTAAAACCATTGAGTCTAACCCAGAGCACAGTGCAATTCATGCCTCCTGCCACTTCATGCTGAGTTCAGACTTCAGTGACACAAAACGGTTTATCAGCTTGAGGTGAAAGGTAGAATGGTAAATGTCATGAGGAACAAAGATTGGTAAGGCAATATTATCATGCCTTTATTAGCTGGACGTTAAGTTAACTTTAAGTGTAGGTAGGTGATGAGAGAGGTAGCAGGATTAACCTCTCTCTGGTTGCTTTCAGCTGTGAGGTTAGAGAGGGTTACCATTTCTTTGGGTGTGGGTCCCAGATCATTTATATCTTTAGAGCCATCATTAGGAAGTCTTGATTTCTTTGCTGCCTGCTGCTGAACAGGTAAAAAATACATTGTAAGAAGCATACTATACTTTTTTAGTATACAATAGACTATCACTTCTACCACATCCAAATGCCTGCCCTTGTGCTGTTGTTCTGAAAAAGCACTTGGTGATAAAGAAATCAACAGTCAAAAAAAGCTGTGGAGAGGAGATGCAATCACCTTGACCGCAGTGATGCAGAGATGGTGAAGCAGAGTTGAGGCAGACTTGCCACTGCTGTGTTGGGGAATCCAGCAAAGAGATGTGTTCAGAAAGAACACAGTAGAAGACATAAATTCTCTGAAGCTCATGCAACAGCGTATATTAGTTGCTCAGAATTTCTCCTAGGCTGAACTCGAGTTCCCCATCTAAATCCATACTTTATTCAGACCGTGGGAGAGAGGTGAAGCAAGTGACTCTGATTCCAATCACAATACCTCAATCATCCATCACAAAACCATGAAAAAAAGTGGCTTTATAAGAAGCTGTGCTCAGAGAAGGGAGGTAAAGGGACTGAGTGACAAATAAGCTTTACATGTTGGCTTGGTTTAGAATTATCTCCTTTTTTCTCATCTAATGTGAAAAAGGGTTTTGGCTACATTACATGGGCCAAGAGAAAATTATCTGAAATTTTATGGGAACCAGCTGAAAAAGCATTCTTGCTTGATAGAGACGGATAGGACAAATCTTTGTGTTTTTGATAAAAGCAATGAATAATCTAGTGCCTTTTCATATTTGGATTTGAAGTCCTAGCTTTTCGCACTAAGAAATTAAACTGGCCACAAAGTTTTGACACTTATGAGGCTTAAATTTTGAAATCTCACAGTTGTCATGAAAGAGTGTTGGTATGTGGATGTTTGATTAATTTTTAATATTAACAATTAAAAAATAAACAATTTTAAAGCAATGTCTTGATAACTTGTAATGACAACAGAAAAATGAAAATTAAGGAAAAAGGGAATAAAATGTAATTTTGTATTTGTTTTAATCATGTACATTTTTTAGGCATTAATGATGTTTTCGGAAGAAATAAGTTTATATATTATGCACACATATTTGTACAAAAAAGGCCAGAGATTTCTTTCTGTAGCAATATATTGGACAGTTACTTCAGTATGTTCTGTAAACTTCATATCCCTTACTGAAAAGTAGAGTTTTAGAAAATAGTCACAGAAATCACAATGTTTTTCTGCATCTTACTTATGTTGTCATAAAGTGAAGTGCATTGACCTCAAGCAAAGCTCGCTAAGGCATTTAGGAATATATTCTTTAGCTAGAAATTTCTTTTAAAGTTCTATGCTCAAAGCCAACTTAATTTTTGTAATCCCAGACTATGGCTAAATGTGTCCGTGTATAAGTGCTGAGATATTTCATTGAGAAAAATAGGATTTTGCAATCAAAACAAATAAATTATTCATATTTCTGTACTTTGCTAAATAAACTTTGATTAACTGAACAAACTGAGTTGTGCTTCTTGCTAGGTACAGACATATTATTTGATATAATTTGTGGAAAGACTCTTACTTTTTTATATACTGATTTGGTATATTTTTCATATCATAGTTGAGCAAATTTTAAAATTAGTTTAGGCTACCATAAAATACTTCTTTATGAAAAGACAAAATTATTTTCACACTATGGTAATTTGACGTTGTTTGTTTTGGAGACACTTTTGAAACCTCAATTCATACTGAGCAATAGTTACCCAGTGGGACCACTTAATTAAGGACTACCCAGCTCAAAGTGAGACTTCTATTTATATCAGAATTCAAATAGAAATTAAGAAGTCCAATAAGATCTTAAAGATGCTTGAAACTAGAAATGGTAGGAAACTTATATTTGTTTGCCCTTTACCGACAAAATTCTTTGCCACTTTAGCTGGGGCAAAGAATCAAAGCAGGTTTTGACATGATAATGATGATCAGACATTTGCTTGTGTCTTAGGTACATGCTGGGTAACATATTTTGTTAATCGGGCATGAACTTCCAGCAGTAACAAGTATACACATGCTCACATATAAGCCCACCTTCTGTCTCAGAGGGTATTTTTGCCAGGTAATTCATACTTACGAAGGTCTGAATACTAACTTTAGGAACATTATAAATGAGATCTATTAAAGTTTGTACCGGTTGTCATAGTACTAATATACAGATTCAATGAGATCCTTTAAGGTGAAGTCAGAAAACCTGAATGGAACTGAAATTTGCTCTTGTTCCTTAATGGCTGTATCTAAAACTACATCTTTTGCAGACAGTCCATACAATTGGAGGTTTTGTTCAGACTCTGACTCACAATTGTTGTAGCTTCCTTTGTCTGTCTATCCTCCTTAATAACTAGGTACTTGATCTAGTCTTTATATGCCTTTATATTTCAGAAATTGTTGATATTTCAATCTTGTGAAAATCTTCATTCCTTGAAGTGAGATCATGGCACAACAGAAACCATGTTGCTTTATGTTTTAACTACTCAGGTGTTTTCTTTACTCTCTTTACATTTGTCTCTTGCACCACAAACCCCCTACACTGTTGCATTCATCAGCCTTCTTGCTTTGCCTTCCCTCAAGTGCAAATGTCCTGTTTCTCAGACAGACTTCTCTATAACTGCACCTCACCTTTCTCCCCTCATTCTAACTTTACTCTTTCTGTGCCATACAGTTTATTTATCAAGAATGGATCTGACAGTTGTCCTCTGTTTTTTCACATTGCTGCAGAACTCTGACTTACAACTTTAAATTCTGTATTTCTGGACTTCTACAGTTCTGAGTTTAGAACTGGGCCACAATAAGTTACAAAATGAAAAGAAAATTTTACAGTGCTGCCTGGTGTCCTGGAAAAAAACCAACACTCTGAAATACAAGTCAGGTATACCATAAATTCTGACAGCAGAAACCACATAGGATCCAAAAATAAAATTAGTAACAGTTGTTTTAATAATACAAAAATGAAGTAAAACCTTTTTGATGCCAGTGTAATTTCAGACAGCAGCCTCTTCTAGCAAATTACAGTTAAAAAATAGGATCTACATTGTTCTAATACACACCGATATTCTCACACTGCTCGCTGTGATGAATACCGTGAACTGGAGATAAGAAATTACTGTCTTTGATCTGTGAAATGGTCTTCAGTTCTAACATTGCATTGTCCCATCATGTTGGGTGAACCTCATAGCGTTACATTTTTATTGTTGTTGATTTCTGAGGAATTTTAGGCTCTGCTTTGTTTATGAAGTCAAAATTTGAGTATTACAAGCAAATGTGACTTCTGATGAGTACATCAATGAATTGGAATACCATAGCCTGTGACGGTGGGGTTTTGTTTGTGCAATTCCAGTATTTATTACTAATTTTGATGGTCTCAGGAGTACAGACATATCAATTGAAACAAATCATTATGGTGACCGAGATGGTGATTTACATGCCATAAAGGATCTTCCTATTCATATGATATTTACTATACTTCCTACAAAATTTTCTGAATTTACTCTATAAGGTTTTAAATAAAAGAATCATTCCTTTCACCAGCAGAGAGCAGCAATGACATACTTTATAAAGACCTAACTGTGAATCTGCCCTTGCAAAATCTTATTGCTGTTCTAAACTGGCATGAGGAGTGGATATTATAGTGTATGATTATTGTGAACATGTATTTATGAGGAAAATTGTGTTAAAAGGAAATCAACAACGGGCAAAATATGCCCCCTTTTAATTACATTAAATTATAGAACCTTTTAATTGAAATTACTTTCTTATTTGTCTATATGAAAATTACAAAGATTTATTACTTAGCCTGAACTATTTTTAAGCCACCCTTATTCATGGTAGATGCTTGTGTTCATGTTAATCTGAAGATTTGCTGTGGAGTTTCTCTACTTTTGTTGGACAGTGTCTATATTTTAATTGCTATAATAAAATTTTAGCCCCATAAAGGTCAATAAGAGGTTTTTCCAATGACTTACATGAAGTCAGGATTTCACCATTCTTGTGACATATATATTAACACTTCCTTTTAAGGAGATTAATAATGTAGGGTTAAAAAAATTTCTAACAGAGATTATTTTGTTTCTTCTGCTCTCTGATCACAAGGATACTTGTGCAATTTTACAGGCTCCGCATAGGAAGGATGAGAACCTAAGTTTTTCCTCCTCTAGAGTATCCTAACAATGCAGTTAGAGATTTGTATTCCCCGTTCTGGCTCTGTGGCTCTTGCACGCTTGGTTGTATAGTGGTACTCTAGAATAGATGACAACCATCCTTTGTTCTCAAGATTTTACGCTAACTCTGAAAATTAATAAAAAAAAAAAAAGGGAGCAATTTTACTTCTTAGTAGGACTAGTTTGCAAAGTAGGAAAGAAGCAGCATTAACAATGCCACTATGCTGTCACTTTTGGAAAAAAAGTGGGATTGCTGTTGGTTGACCCAGTGTTGTTTATATGCTGTGTGTATATTATCTTTTTAGTTCAAACCAGGACTGTGGTCCAGGAGTGAATCTTCTGTTCCTGCTACCTGTTCTGTTCCTGTTCTGAAAGTGAGCAGTCTCACTTTCAGAGCAGTATTACTTTCAGAGGATACATAACTGGAATATATGTTCCAACCACTAATGAATATTCAGTTCTGGGACATACCGCATGTAGTTCAGAGTAAAAAACCTGTGAAACGTATATGTGTACATAGGAACAACATCCCCTTGCCGCCAAGTATTCTGCCATTCAGATCCACCCATACCGCAGCACGCCGAGGTCCCTCTGGGTAAGCGAGTTCAGACTGCTTTATGCTTACAAATTTCAAAGAAGCTTGGGTGGCAGCTGAGGTTTATCTGCTTACACTGAATCACCTCTCTGTTCCTGCCTGCATACTGGTGTGCAGGAAAATCTGAGGTCCAGACTAGAAATGCTATTTGAATTTAGGTTACACTAGGCTTGGGCAATGCTGGAGAGCAAGCAATACAAATTTCTCGTACTCTAAATCCAATGTGAATTGCACTAGCCCTCCCCTTTTTTGAGTGTTAACATAACACTTTGCTTTAGTGTTTCTATTGCGGACTGGGAGCAATAGTATCCCAGAAGTTTTGTAAAAGTAAATTTGGTCATGTTTATGAAGCAGTGAGGTCCTGTCATAATGAGCTCTGTAAAAAAGCTAACGAGGAAAATATTACATTCTTCCTTCAGATCAGGTCTTGAATAGCATGCAACAAATTAGTTATGAGACCAACAGACTGGATAAGCAGCGGGAAAGAAAATATTAAATGGCTCTTCATTAAATAAGTACCATCCTTTTTGTAAATGTAATGACAAAAGGTCTTGAAAGAAAATAATGAAATCATGTAATTAAAGATCGTATCAGCGTTCATATGCCCAAAACACCTGGTATAGCGTTCTATGGGAAATTTAGTTCTGGCATTTCATCACATGAATGCATGATACTGCAACCTGAGTAATATTCTTTTAACAAATTGCTTTACTGCGTTAGGAATGGAAAAGGTTTAATTTTGATTAAATTATATTTCTCACCTTTTAATTATTTAATTTGATTTAATTATTTGGAGGATTATTAAAAAAATTACAAGAACCGTTTCATGAATCAGTTGTTCATTGATCTTAACTTATCATTTTATTAAATATAAAGTTATTACCAACTATCACTTCCATAAAAACTGTCACAGTAGTATTTGTATTGAACCAATATTAGATTCTTTCTTTGCTAGGCATAATACACTGATAGAATGAGATACGGTCCTGGACAGGGAGAGATGACTGCCTTTACAAGTAGAAAGGGAAAATTGTAGAAAACGAGACATTTAAAATGGAGGTTAAATGAAAAAATGGGGTGCACGCAAGTGTCATGTTGATTCTGACAGTGGATTTCCTTTTATTTAAGTAATTGTATTTCTAGGCAGAGTATTGTGCAGAAAGATTTAGCTATATAAAGAAGAATAAAATTTGCACAAGGATGTGAAAAATAGATGTTGGATAAGGGGAGAAGAGTATGGTGGGCCACCAGACAGAGAATGAATGAGGGAATGGGAGCAGATAGCCCTAAACACAGAGCGAATTCACTTACCAGGGAAGAGGTTATTCTTCAACATCTCTTGGAAACCCTCTATATGGTTTTGGCATTACTTTCTTGATCCTTCAAGCTTTGATTAACATGTGGTTTAAAATTCATTAATACAGAATGTAAAAAGTAAAATTCACTTAAAAGGAAAGATTAAATTAAAATGGTTACGTTTGCTACAGTCAGCCTCTAGTGCAAGATTCTGCGCACACCCAGTGTGACATAAATAACAATACAGATGAGGGGGTGATTAAACACGAAAGAGCATTTTTTCACCTTATTTCTTGATGTTCTTGTTTCTCGGGTATTATTTAAACACATGGGACTGCTGCATGTTCCATTTCAGTTTCTGCTTTTGCCAGGATGTCCGAGCACGGGGGTTGACTGCTCTTACCTCTGCCTTGGACAGGTTCCATATGCAGACCTTGCTACCCTGGACATCCCCCACCTGATAATTGTCTTGTGGAGACCTCACTAGTGTCTTCTTCATGCGGCTCTGAAAATTCCTCCCCCCCCTTCAGACGGAGCTGATGGGCAGGGAGGAATCAGCGGGCACGTGCAGAGATTGCCGCAGCGCTTTATGTGGTGGGTTACGCAGTATGGATGAAGTAAGAAATTGTATAGGACGCAAAATGAACCTTCTCCACGCGCCGTGCCAGGGCCCTGGCTGCCCAGGACACCGCCATCTTTTACTCGCTCTTTTGCTGTTTCACTGAGGTGGGCCCTTCCGAGGAAGGGAAACACCAGCTCACAGGAAGAAGGTGTGGGCTTGCTCTCTGCTTGCAGATACTCTGAAGCAACTGAAACCTCTCATTGCGTTCCCTAACGAGATTTACTTACCTTTTTTTTCCCCTGACCTAAGAGGTCCCGTGGCCTTAATACGTATCGGAGCTTGGTTTAAAAAAAACGTATGATGTCCAAATCGAGGTTCTGACAACTGAAGTCTATGAAGACTGCCCTGAAAGTCAGAAATTCTGTTATTTTGGGTCAAGGATCAATATGCCATTTTGGAGTTCGATTTTTTTTTTGGTAAAAACATTCTTGGTTTGTTTGTCTCTTTTATTTAAAGCGACATAATCAGTATCTACATTGTCCATGCAGGGACAGTGCATTACAAACGGAGTTTCTCTAATATTAATTAACATCTTTTTCAAGTATATTACTAGAAAGCGAACTGTGAGGATAACCATGATAATACTATGTACCCGCTTCCTGAAACAAGTTACTTGTTATAATTAATATCTATAGTGCCTTTTATTTTATGCAATTGTTAGCTATAATTAATGATGGATTATAATGTTTCTTATTAATTACACATTTGTTAATAAATAGAGCTATAATATTGTAAGTAAACTGTTTGGCATATTTGTAATCTCCATGGGATTGCCCACAAATAAATACTGTTCTTTGTACATTACATTTTGCATATATCTGATGAGCAATATATAAAAGAATGGTGTAATTATTTTCCTTTGCAATGGCTTATAATTTACATTTTCTAATGCTCATACATTTTCTTAATCTGCCTTCACAAACTAACTTTGACTTCTGTTTTTGTTTCATGTTTTAGTTCCTCTTTGCAGCTCTTCATAATGCAGAAGAATAAGCAAACCAACGTGATTTACTCTAATCTTTAGCCTATTAAATCTTGCACTTGAAGGTCAAATTTAAGCAGAGGCAAATCTATGCTTCTTTAATAAACTTTAATTCTACAAATAAAATGTGACTGAAACTAAATTGTAGTAGCATTTCGTTTTAAAATTTTGTTCTTCTTCATCTGGTAAATATTGGTTGAAGGAAGGAGAATCTGAAGTTACTTTTTCCCCTGAGTACAAGCATCATTTTCATATGGCTTTGTTAGAATGTTACAAGAAGATACCAGGTAAAAATAGTAAAACTGTGAGCTTATAATAGGAAAAGAAAAAGTCAGTGAAGGGTAACAGAAACTGTTAGCAATATGGGGAAGTTTTCAGTGTAAAGGAAGATGAGAAGTTTGTTTTCTCATTGTTTAATTAAATTTCAAAAAGGGAAACACTGACAGATTTAACTTTTTCAATCAAGAATTTATTCTTTTCTAGAAAAAATGAATGGGAATTTTAAGTTTAATAAAAAGTATTGGATGCAATTACGTGGCCTGTATTATGTGTTCAAACAAACCACAGAATTATAATTGATAGTTCTGATTATAAAACTGTGAAAAAGATAAGAACACTGGCACAATAATGCTTTTTAAAGCAATCTATCTTACAGATAAGATATGGGAAGAAAGAATACAGAAAAGTTCAGAGAAGGCTTTGAAAAACTTTTAAACATTTCTAATATGTCGTGGTTTAGCCCCAGCCGGCAACTAAGCACCACGCAGCCGCTCGCTCACTCCCCCTCCCGCAGTGGGGTGGGGGGGTGAATTAGGAAAAAAAACCCTCGGGGGTTGAGATAAACACGGTTTAATAGGACAGAAAGAAAGAAGGAAACAACAATGATAATACCAACAAAGGAATGTACAAGAACAAGGGATGCCCAATACAGCAATTGCTCACCGCCCCGTGATCGACGGCCCGTCCCCGAGCAGCGATTTCCGCCCCCCGGCCAACTCCAGTTTATGTACTGGGCATGACGTCGTATGGTAGGGAATATCTCTTTGGCCAGCCTGGGTCAGCTGTCCCGGCTGTGTCCCCTCCCAGCTCCCCGTGCCCCCCCAGCCTGCTCGCTGGCAGCCCAGCACGAGAAGCTGGACTGTCCTTGACCGCTCAGCAACAACCCAAAACATCAGCACATTGTCAACAGTTTCTCATCCCAAATCTAAAACACAGTCTCACACTGGCTTCTGTGAAGAAAATCAGCTCTATCCTGGCTGAAACCAGGACAAATATAATTATCTAGGAATATGTTTTCCAAGAGGAAGTAAGCTGAAATTAATTTTGCTAAGATAAACCACGTATAATTTAAGAAAAAAACATTCTTGGCCCAACTATTTATTTCTTAAAGTCAAAGACATCAGTGGGAATCCATTAGACCAATGCTTAATATTTCTGGGAAAAAAATACTGAAAGCAATTTTAAAGAAATTTAAGAATAAAAATGTTACAAGAAACTTCCATGCCATTTTTCCATCTATCAGTCTTATAATATAATGACTCTAATTTTATGGGTGATAATTTACAGGAAAAAATGCAAGCGTTACTCTGAAAATGTATCTTTCTTTGTGCTGTATGAAGCAGACAACAGGAAGAGCAGGACAGATCAGAGGCACCTGCTTCCTAATTAATTAAAATTTTTTCTGAGCTGCACCTGGGCTGAGGTTGTAGCTCACAGGATTTTGGTTTAGTGTCTTCAGTGACCCTAGCCCTTTCTGCAGGTGAAAGGCTGGCTTCAGCAAGGGGCATTTTGGTTTAGTGTCTTCAGTGACCCTAGCACCTTTCTGCAGGTGAAATACCCAAGGCCAAGGGGCCATGGTATTCAGAGGCAGAAAATTTGTTCAAATGGGAAAGAAAAGAGTCTTTCAGGATCAGAGGTGAGTGAAACTGGTGGATTTGTCAGCCTGTAGCTGATGAGGTGACTAGACCAGAGGCTGGTTAAGTGGCATGGGTAGTAGTCAGTTATCTGGAAATGGGTGAAATAGGCTTGAATTTTCATTGACAGAGAAAAATATGAGACTGTAGATCTCTCAAATCTAGTTACGTAGATAATATGTATTAGGTGAGAGTAGGATGGACTAAATCTCCCATGGGAAAGACAAGAAGTGACCTCTGTGTTACCTTCTAAATGAGAAGATTATATACGTGTGGTTCAGCTGTTTAGGTTGCAGCCATCAGTAGGGGATCCCTCTAGTGCCTTGAGCCCCGAGGAAAGGCAGAACTGGAAATATTTTTCTCTTAAGTGTTTGGTGTTGGACTGTTCAGGTAAAGCTTGATTCAGCTTAGTGGATGTATCTAAATGTTTAGTGTGATTCTCTGGCTTGTGTGACGTGTCTTGGTGGATACAAAGGCAACTGAATTTACTTCAGAAAGTTTTAAAAGCCTTCCCCAGGTCTCAAAGTGCAGCGGATGCTGAATACAAGAAAAACTCAGGTTGCAGGACTCAGGCTTAAAAAGAATTATTCAGAAGTTTAATCCAGGGAAATAACCTGGGTTATTGTGGCAGATAAACTGTTTGGTTGATAGTCTATTGATGATGGAGTTGCAGGAGGGAGGAGGAGTCATTTATGGTCCTGCAGGTGTGTATGAATTTTCTAGGAATACTTCAAGAATTTGCATCTTTACCTGACTTTTGCAGGGAAGTTATTCTACTGTTCACTAGTTCTGGAGGTGAAAACTTAAGTCTCCTTAACGGCATATGCAAACTTTGATGTGCTGCTTCAATGTGATAAAGTGTAAGAAAAATTGTTTACATGCTTAGGCTGCTCTAATTAAATTTAAATCTGATTTAAAAAGGATTTGAGTAGAGTGAACCTTCTGCAGACATTTTAATATCTGTTTAAGTTGGCTATATTGCCTTGATTAGTATGTAAATTTATACTTAAGCTATAAACAGATTGTGTCTTTCTAAGTTGCAATTTTCAGATGAGATGTTATCTGGAAGCATGTGTCCTCTTGTATATTATAATTGCCAGGTAGATTAAGTAAAGATGCTGTTTCAGAAGTGTTATAAATACATTTCATGGTATTATCAGTTCCATAAGGTTTAGATATGATTGGTCAATTGGGAGAAGTCATTACATACTGGATTTTAAGAATTTCTCGTGTGTTGGCATTGATACAGTTTATGTTAAAATCGTTTCAATCTTGTGTACAAAACTGTATTTACACAATGAACAAGTTCTTAGAGGTCTTATACCTTGTGTCTAATGAAGACTTAATACTTGTTTTGCAAGAAGAGTTTTCAGATCAAAGGGCTAAAAAAAGTATGGGTTTTTTTTCCCTGTTCTTGTCGAGGAGAGGAGCAAGGTTGACTGTCAAGAGTGTACCAAAGTGTTGGCAGGGGTTCTGAGATGGAGACATCTGACAGAAAGAAGACACCTCAGAATTCCTAGTTTTGGTTCTTTAATTATGTATGAAAAAGTTTTTGCTAGTGAAAAAGTATGGTAGACTATTTGCGATGAGAATGTCAGGGTTGTTGCTAACACATCATATGCTATGCCATTTATTCCATGTGGAGTTTTAGAATCCCATGAAAAGATCTTGCCTAGTGGCAAGGTACATCTAGCTCTATGAAAATCTCTAGAGATGTGGTATATTTGTAGCAAAAAGGAAAAAGAATGATAGTGTATTGTGGAATATGCTAACTTATATGGGATCTGACAACTCAGGCTGAGGCATTAATTTGTACTAGTTCGTTTTCTATTTTGAGCACGTTCTATTATTCTTTAATGTAGTAAAAGCCTAAAAAAGTGCTTATTTTACTCTTTGACTGGAAAATGACTTTAAGATTAGACTTGTTTCTTTTTTAAAGAATGCTTTGACATTTCAGATACATAGAGAATAACATATTGCAACCCAAACAATTAGTCACGTTCTTGAAAGGATGATCAGTAGTCTCATATTCAACCTCAAATGGAATCAGATTCAGTATAGTTCATTTGTTATTTGACCCTGCTATTTCATATTCTGGTAGGGATTTTTTTTTGTTTTTCCAGAACTATTTACTAAGATTTTTGGACCACCTTAGAAAAACATAAAACTATTTTAAAACTGATAAAGTATCAGAAGTTCAAAATCCTCATTGTGTACATCAGCGAAGGCTGTCGTGGTTCTGTAATCCTGTGCTCAAGTACACAACTCTTCTCTCGTTCTCCTTCACAATTAATGATTTCTCTGTTAATCACACAGAAAACGAATAAAAATCCCCTAATACTCAGTGAGGTAAATATTGTGCAACTTCACAACTTAATGTTAGTTTTGGAGCTATGTAGTGCCCTTAGGAAAACTCAGACAGTAGTCCCGTGACATATGGCTTAGAAAAAGACAAATGTTTGTCTGTAGAAAAATGACAAATGTCAGAAGTTGGAGAGGCACATAGTCAATGGTAAACTCTTGTATGACAGCAGTGCTGCATGTAGATGGGGAAGAGCAATTGTGCACTTTCTTCTGGGCTCCCTGCCTTCCCCTGGCTCAACTGGTATTGGAACTACAGCTGTGCCTTTATTCTGAATAAATCCACTTAATCTTTTTGGACAGCCATGGAGAGCTAAGAATAATCTTGCTCTTTAGATTTGACTTTTTTTGTCAAATACACACATATCCATCATTCATGAAAAATTAATGTCTACAGAAGAAATATAGTGTTCTAAACTTTAAGAATGTGGAAATGAAGAAGAGTAGAAATAAGAACTCTGCAATTGTAAAAAAAAATAGTTTTTTAATTTTTATTTTACCTTTTAATGAAGGATTACAGACTGGCTTGGGGTGAAAGAAATGGAGTCCTACAAAGGTTTTATTGAGTCCTATAGAAATAATGTAAAACATATAACAAGATGCTAACTCTTGTTAGACTTAGGAGTCTGTTACCTCCATGATTTTTTTTTTGTCCAATATTTAAACTAATGACTTTTATTGCATACATTCATCATTCCCAAGTGCAAAGCCTGTGTCTATGATGGAAGAACTGGCTTATTTTGTGACTCCTTATTCTCTTCCAGGGTGAGAAGTATGTGTATCTCTGGAAAAAACATGTTGCTGCTTACTGGCTGTCATTAAAACTGTTACTCTATTTTAAGCTAGAATTCATACCTGAAATTTGCTCTCAGCATGGCCATAGAATAAATATATATACACACACATACAGTTTTGTTGTTTTTTTCATCAATCAAATTTAACTCGAAGTTTACTTTGCTACTGAAATTGAAAAGAAGAGAATAGCAGTCTGTGAAGAGCAGCATGGTGAAGAATAAATAAAAATGGTTATGGCTCGTTGATTTTTCTTTTGAAGAGAGCAAAGGCATAATATATATTGGAAAATATAATGTATTGTGTTATATTTCTCTCATATATTGCAGTGAAAGCTTAGGTTCCCATGTGAGACCAGAAGAATCTAGACTTTCTCTTTTACTACCCAGCTAGGAATACAATTTCTTTAATGTGGAGAACAATATATACTTTATATTCTTCTGTTCCTTTTTGTAATGTAAGATTTTCTGTATGAAACAGCAGGGATTCCCTCCCCATGCCCCCCAGTTCTTCCAATTTTCTTTTAGTAACTCTCAGGTATAACTACACTTTGGCCTTAGAACATCAGAAGTGTGTGGCTGGAGTCAGTGTCAAGAAAGTCATATAGGACTCCAGTTTTGAGGCTGATGGGCAGTGCTGACAGAGATGAGTACAAGGAACAATACTGTGTTTTTTTCAGAACCTTCCATGCTCACAGTTCACCACTTTCTCTGGTTTATGTGTTTTCCTTATGCTAGATTAATTTAATAGCTTACACTGTGGGTGGGTTCCCAGTACTGAACCCAAGTCTCCTTTACTAAAAGATAAGCAAATTACTCCACATACTGCCTTGGACATGGAAACCTCATAATTGTTCATTCTTTTTGTAATACCATTTCAAACACTTGAATACTGTTCCAATATATCTTACCCCTTTTTCTCTCCCTAAGCCCAGCCCTTCCTCACAGATCACAGTTTCTAAACTTATGAATTTTCTCATCATATTCTCAGCTTTGTCTAATTTTATGTGTCTTTGACTAAAACTTTTCAGAGTAATACAGGGGAGGATTCCCCTGCAGCTCATCACAGTCAACAGAGTGGAGACAGTTTGTACAATGCATAATTCAATATAGTTATCAGATCCTTCCCTGTAGAACTGCTGCTCAGCCATTTATTTCACAGTCGTCTTTTCCCTTAAATGTGTGATCTGCTTTTGGAGGATTTTTGTTGAAAATCTGCATTTAAAGTATTCAGTATAAAACTGTCTTGTAGAAGATCTTCAGGTGAAACACTAGAGACTGCAAAGTAGAAAATTTTAAGGTTTTTGTTTCCAGAAGAAGACTCTATGGAACATTTCATTATATGCATATATATATATGTGAGTTTTTATACATATATATATATATATAAACCTAAAGATAAAAACAGGTTAGAAAGCTAAGATTCAACTTCACGTTGCCAAAACTAAAATATTCTGGGAATAAAATAATCCCAAATAATAGCAATAAATCCACCAAGTTAATAAGGTAATGGTTAGTTTTTATTTTTCATTTATTTTGATAGTCATTCTCTTATATGTAATTGCAAGCAATTCAAGTAGGAATATCTGTCAACATACCATAAAGTAGAGACATATTTTTATTTATGGGGTCTATTGTGCTTGTTTTCAGGGGATTATTTGGGTGTTTTCAGTGACTGTACTGACTCATTTCACTGTATGTGCCAAAACTCCTCTCTGTCACATGCTTGTATAAGCCTTCCTTTCTGAACTCGAGCAACTCTGCAGAACCCACCCTCTCTACTGAATCTACTGCTCAAACTTATGTAAAATATGTCCTCTAGACACTTTGACAGTCTTTTAAAACATATAGTAAAAAAAAAAAAGGTAAGATCTTTTTATAATCAACTTTTTCTTACTTTAGCAGAGATGAGAATTTGTTGACTATATTACACTGCAGTATATAAAATGCATAGAGTAGATTCTGACTTCCTGAATCAATGCTAGACTTAAACACCGCAATAATCCCTTCTTTGTCCGTGCTACAAGGAGCTAGGATATCCAGGCCCTGGGGACAGGGGCTGGTCTGTCAGCTCGCCATTCACCAGTCCCTCCTTCCCTCCTTCCCCTCTCTCTCTGGCTTTTTCCCATCACTTGTTCTCTGCTAGTTCTGTTCCTTATCTGTTCATGTGCTAAACCAATTCAGTGCAGTAACCTGCAGAAAGCTACCTTAGCACAGAAAATGATTTCTCCCCTCTGCTTTGTGTCGATGGTTAAATAAGTTTACTGTGCAATGAGGCAAGTACCAGAGCTAATAACAGAGAGCAGGCAGGGTCACACGGCGAGGAGAGGGGGAGGAATGGCATTACCCTTTTTGCAGCAGTGAACCACCTAATCAGCCTGTTTGCAATGTAGAGACTTTAATTAGTGTCTTGAATTTAGATGTCAAATCTGTCATGACAACCAAGCTAGGCAGTCTTAATACTATCCTATAGATCACCAGTGTACTTTCATTCTATCTTATTTTTGCCTTGGCACACCTATTCCCGAGTATAAGGAGAGAAGCTGTTGTATTTTGAAAATTGCTTCACTCTTCAAAATACTTTTTTCAAAAGACAATACCAAGGGAGAAGATCAGGTTAGAAAGATGAAGTTATAAACCAGGTGGAAGCTGGTTGTTTCCCCACTGTTCTGCTCTGTAAAAAATTTGAGGCTAGTAAAGAGATCGTCTAAAACTATGCTAATTTGGTGGGAAGCACAAGGAAGTAGTTAAAAAAGTTAAACTGAGATTATAATTATTACCTAAGTGGAAGTGTTATCTGTCTTTTCCACAAGTGGATGCTAGTTTTCTCGGGTAACCAAAACATATCTTTTCTGCTTCTTGAAATTACACTTACAGGTACCTCTGAAATTACTTTTTGAATTATTCTGTTCTAGCAACATGAACAAAAAAGCTATTTATTATAGGGATTTCAAAAAAATGTGTTTCTTACTGCTGTCTTGTTTCTTATTTAAAGATAGTATTAATAAAATCATTGTTGGCTCCTATTATGTGATATGTAATGTGGTGTTATGAAAGTGCTTACATTATCAAGTTCCCACACAGTGATGAATGAGATGTCACCTCATTTCAGTAGATTTAGCACAGGTAATAAATTTGTAGAAAGAGAAAGTTTCAAAGAAAATGACTTATAGTAAATAAACTTAAAAAATATAACCTCTCTAAATTGTCTGTCAGCAGTTCAGGATTTACCTAGATTATATGGTATTTCTTCTTGTGTTACCTTTTTATCAAGCTGTTTGAAAGGATTCTATACTTCGAAAGTAGCTGCATTGGCTTTTTGATGTGCATTATTACTATATTCAGCAGTAGGATGAAATTTCTGTCAATAATTCTCAAATTTCCAATTGAATATAATCTCTCAATGTTATGCTCTCTTATTTCTTGGGGCAACCCGTTATGAGGTTAGTAAAGGAGATGTCACACTTCTGCCTTCTGAGTTTTGGGGATATTATCAGAATTAATGTCAAAAATTCCTCTCACTTTGAATTCATTCTCCGTGAGGGGCCTTGGCAATGTTTAGGGAAGGTATGAAAGAATACAAAAAGCGTGTTACTGGCACTCCCCAATATTCCGGTCCCAAATGATGCGTATCTTGGGGACTTCTAAAGTCAGAAGATACCACCTCTCTGTATGTGATATGTCTGGAGGGTTGGGTTTTTTTCCTTTTGTTCTTTGTCTTGTTACTTCTTAAGCTGTATGACTGTCTCCTGGCAAGGAGTTTCACAACATAACTATCCAACTAATGCATGAAGAAGTAAACCTTTCGTTTTGAACTTTTTACCAGTTTAGCATATAAAGCTTCATAACCAGTTTCAATGGCTTCACCGGTCATCATTCATACTGAAAGTAGGAGTGGTTTAGATCTGAAATGTGTGTAGAAACATTTTAGATTAAAATTGTGTAGAGGTTTTATTTGACAAGGCTGCACATGAAACTTGTTAACACTATGGTTTTTCGTGTTTTGTCATTTTTAAATTTGTATTTATGTTTTAAAAAACCTAAATATTGCTGCCAGGGAATCTTAAGTTTCCAATCCAACTTGCTTTCCAGTGGCAAGAACGTTCATTTGGAAAATATCTAGAAGCACTACGTTTCAAACTTGTGCTGATAAGTACTTTTTAGCAAAACCTTCCCTCTGTGACCACCAGGAGTATAAATTCACTGTCAATTTCTTTTGAAAACTCTACTACGAATGGTTCTTGGTTCTGACAAATATTGTAACCACCATAATGAAATCTAAGTTTTAGGCATATATTAATCCTTTGAAGGCTGTATGAACAATCTGTTAACAACATTAAAAAGTAAGCTTGCTCAACAGGGGGTTACAAACTGCCAAAGACATTATTCCTTTAAAACTTGTGCTTAGAAGTCTTTGTCCTGACAGTTCTTTTTTTTTCTCTTTAAAAAAAAAACAAACAAGATTTTAAGGAAAAGCTAACAGTTTCAAATACTGCCTTTTGAGTTTCCACAGATTTTCCATAGCTTAGATGGTTTTTTAGATCAGAAAGAAATGAATTTCATGTTCTGAGAAAATATGTGGAATGTGTTTTGGTTTCTTACACCGTCATAAGCATTACAGACTGTGCAAGCACACAATAGCGAAAACAACTATATATACTGCAACTTTTCCTGAAACATGAAGTAAAGGAGTCTGGGAATTGATTTCCTATATGTTTCTTATTTTACTGAATATTCTGCTTTGAAGATATTCCACAAACATCATCAGAGCTATCCTTTACGAAGGAAGGCTCATCTTTTGTGTCATGACTGCATAACGTTTGAGTGACTGGGTAGCAAATCTGATGTGACCTCTACTGTAGTATTCTGCGTTTATAATCCTTTCATTGTTTCCTTTTGTTTTCTACAAGTGTTTTAATCTGCACGCATTCCTCGCCATGACTGAATTGTACAGGGTCACATGTGGCAAAGCTGGAGGTAGGTGAGTTTGACCTACACAGCTATACTGCCAGCGGTCATTACTATGGAATCTGTTTTTTGTAGGGAAAATTGGGGGGTTTGTGCTGTTTCGCTTGGGAAGCGAACTGTGACTGGGATTGCCTGCTCTAGCAGAACGGAAGCTCTGCAGCTACTCTGCTGCGGCTGGATTAGCAGTGCTTTGTCCGTGCTGTGCGTCGTACAGCGGTGTGAGGTAAACAGTTTTGGTAGGTCAAGTATGACATCTAAATTGTAAGTTCTTTGGACCAGAAATCACGCCCATCTGCCTCCTTCCTCTTCTTGCTTAAACGTATACTTTTTTTTCCCTCAAATAGCTCCTGTAAACCTTTGAGTTACCTACTACAGCCCCTAATGTTCATGAGACCAAGGAATCTTTACTGCAAAAGGCTGAGGACATGAGCCTAAAGAAATGGCATCTTGCAACACAGTCTACTTTCTGAAATACCGCTTTTACTTGTGATGGACGGTAGAAATCAAGACTCCAGTAAAAATGGGATCCTTACCCAGAATACCACGTCTTATGATGCAACAAATGTAAATGATGTTAAATGTAGATATGGTTTCCTGTGGCTATTTCCCTAGTTTTTATTTGTTTGGCTGGTTTTTAATTCTGTACAAAAACAAGCCAGCTTTCAAAAGCCACTGCATGCATTTATTGCAACATTCAGGAAGCTACTGAGAAGAAATAAATAGTGCTGCTACCTGCTTAACCCTTGAAGTTACTTCAGAACTCCTGAAACTCATGTGTGTCAGGGCAGGAGTCCATCAAGGGTATCACCTAGTTCATTTAGGGTTTGGTTTTTTTGGGGGAGAGAGTGTCTTCCACATTGCAACCTACTATGGAAATATAGGCACACAATTTATGTTGCACCTTGAATATCTCTCTGAAACCTCAGAACTGACATCTGAGAGTCATTAATTGCCATCAAGGTTAAAGAAGAATTGCTGGAATCTGACATATTAGACTACAGGAGTAGTTTATTTGTCATCCCAGGTGAGGTCCTTGTACATACTTAGTGTTGCAGTGTACAGGGGGAAGCAAGAAGAGAATACTCACTCCTGAGCAGAAATTTGAGGAGCAAGTGCTGAGCTGGAATAGCTATTTATTTTGTACTTTAAGACCAGCTAAATTGATTTAACTGCTTGCCTTGGAAAACCTCTGTTGAGCAAAAGAACTAGAAGGGCTGTTTGGGTCCTTTACCACTTATGTCAGGATTACTGTTCTGGCTAGGATACCACCTGGGATTTTAGATTAAAGGAAAATAATGCTTCAAATTTCTGATACTAAATTGACATTATGTAATTCATTCTTATGTCAACCCCAAGATTGATTTATAATATGTTGTGTTAATTTGGGATGTAAAATAATAATTTGTTAATACATTGATTTAGCAAATAATTCTCTTAATTTGACTAGTTGATAATAATTTTTATAGTAGCTTTGTTTAGTGTTGATATTTGCTCACTCATTAATTTTCAGAAAACCCATTAAGACAAAACTGATTTATTGTTGATTGCACAATAGGTCAGTAACTTCAAAAATTTAAAACAATAAATTCAAGAAAAATCTAATTGACTGCAAAGGTTTCATGCCTGGAAATTTTAACAAGGAATAAAAATCCCCAAACCTCGTTTTAACCTCTTTCTACTTCTCAATAGGACATTTTAACTTAACTGACGTTAAGGACATAGAAGCATCAGATATACTCCCAGTCATAAGTTCTGTAATGTTAAATGTGAAAATCTTGGAATTGATAAATAATTTTTCTCAATCATTTAAAAAGTTGGTCCATATGTGATTAATCTGAAATAGTAAAGAGGTGTGATTTTAGTTTAATGCTTTTTTTCTTTCCTGTTGCAACTGTTTCATGGACTCATTTCAAGTATTCAAGAGATTAGTGTGGCTTTTTTTTTTTTTTTTTTGCAACACAGAAATATCCTGCTTTGACCTTATTCAGAGATTATTATGTCTTCCTACCTCTATGCAGCACAATCCATAAAATTTCCCTTGCAAGTCTTGCATGCTTTATCTTCAGGCTTATTGACTCCGCTACAATAAGAACTCCTCAAGGTAAAGATTTCTCCTTGTCTTAATTTTTTTTAAGGTTACCAGTTGCTTTTCTTTTTTGTTTGTAGGTAAGAAACCAGTTGTTCTGAAAATGTCTGAATACATAGCCATAACACTTTCTAGTCTCCCTTGGCTTTCCCATACTGTAGTATCTATCAAATTCTAATATTTTATCCCTGGTGATAAGCTTGATTAACTAATGAAAACATATATATGAGCATCTTATGAGTCACTGTCAAGCTCATGCAATATTGATGGTCTTCTAAGCTTTCTGGAATGATGCAATCAGAATAAGCCATTAGAAATAATTTATTTTACAAGTATTTGTTCAAAAGCTGTCTGAATCATGGTTTATACTGATAATGACACAAGGAATAAAATCGACTTGTTTATCACAATCCATTATGTTGCAGTCGTTACAGATTGATGTGTTTAGTTATTGGAACTTGCTCCTGAGTGGGAAGCATGACCCTCCAACATGTTTGGCTTTCTCCTTTGTTATCCATTCTTTGTACTGTGCTAGGATGAATATCTGTATTATGGGATGTCATAGACTCTGTATGTAGGGTGATAAAACTTGTGCAGCAGGACAATAGGGTGCCTCCAAATACAATTTAACCTGGAAGCTGAAAAACACAATGAAAAAAGAAAAAGGGACAGTGTGTGACACTATGCTTCAACTTCTAATAATGAAATATTTTTTCTGATTCTTCTTTTCTCCATGTAAACTGATAATCTCTATTAAAAATAGATCTGATTCTGCTAGCCCACGCCTCCCAGTTTTGACAACCATAAGAAAACCTCTAAGGGAAATACATATTTTCTGTAGCCACATCAGATTTTTTTTCATGCACTTGATTACAAAACAAGGGGAAAGGGAAGGAATAGAAAAGGAAAAAAACCACCAAAACCAAACCAACCTGGATATAACTGACCAGACTAGGTAAAAATACAAACATAAAGTCAATACTATCAGGTTTTAAGAACAAGTTTAGAACACTTTATATTTATCCTGTTTTTTTCTTGAATGCTTTCTTGCTGTTTTATTATTTAGTGTATTTCTTCTGCTTATGTTTCTATGTTTCTCTTTCAATGTTCCCCTACAATGCCCTGTTCTAGTCTCCATTCTCTTAATATAACACTTCCCATTTATAAATGCTTAATCTGCTGATTAAAGTACTTGCTCTTTCTCTGTCCAACATGTGTGTTTTTAGCTGTGATCATACATAAAATATTTCCCACCACTCTGTTTTCCTGTAAGTTTCCGAGTGGCCATTTCCTTAGTCTCTTATTTCAATGAGGTTCACCTGAGGACTGTTTTCTTTCTCAGGAAAAAAGTTTTAACTTGTGCCTTCTGTGTGCCATCACATACTGAAAATCAAACTAGTTTCTTTGCCATCAGCCTGAAAAGTACATGCAGCACCCAAATCAATTGGAGGAGCAGTAGATACTGCAAAGTGATGTTTTTTGGTTAATTACTGTTAAACAGTCTTTCTTATATTACCGTCTTATACGAAAAAATCCATAAATATTTGACTTCATTTTTGCCTTAACTAATGATTATTTGTTAATTTTCCCCATTGTTGGGTAAAAGTGCATTATAACTAAAGATTTTAGCACAAATTTCAAAAGAGAAGCTGCTTTCCAGAACAATGGATTTTTTCTCCCTAATTGCATGTCAGAAATTTCCGTTCTGAAGATGTAATTCTAAAATTTTGTAGTTCTCACTTTCACCTCTTGCATAGTTTAGAGTATCATATAATTCCACTGAGGTTATCAGATCCAGATCAGATGAATTTTTAACCTCCTACCATATTAAGAAAAAATAATAGCTTTATTTCCTAGGATTTCCTTGTAGCATAATCCAGTATGTGCAATTCTGATTTACTGATCAATTTGTTATAGATACCACAACGGATATGAGTCTTGAGAATGGAGGAAGAGAGGTTGGCAAACTCGTTCAAAGAGAGAATATATAAATGGAGAAAGTACAGTAGGGAGAAAAATACCAAAGGGAGAAAAGTAGCTTATTCATCAAGATGGGCTTCAAAGTTGAATGACGATAGGAGCTGAGATGATAGCCTGGTAGATATAGCATTAACTGTGCAACAGACACCACTATTTCAAGCAAGTGCAGAATAGTAAGTAGCAGGATAATGAGTCAACAACAGCAGGAAACTGTTAAGCTTTAGGTAGATCCCAAAGTGTGTACGAATAAGGTGATGTTTAAGCGTATTTCCTGTAGCTCTAGATAAAAGCTGAAATCTCTCTTCTGAAGTCATGTCAACAGCTGCTCTTCAACCACAAACTGAAGTACACTGGTCATTGGTACAAAGACCTGGAGGCAAAGCCACTTTGATCAAATCTTGGATCCCGGGCTTGATGCAAATCAGATGACACACAGATAATACCTTACTTATGCTTATAGGAAAAGAAAGATCTTTTTCTTCCTTTTGAAGAGAGATCAGTGGTTTTTTGCTTGCTTGTTTTTCCAAATCAAGTGATGTTAATTTTACTTCTACTTTTTTTTTTAATGAGGATACCAGTATTTTCCCCTCATGTTGTCTTAACACTTTGGAAGAACATCCATAAATACCCACAGTATTATTGATGTCTTTTTGATTTATGATTTCTTTATTCTGAACTTCCTCTGAAACCACTCCCTTTTCCCATGTTGACAGTTGGCAGTATGCTATGGCACTTTCGATCATTCCTGTCAAAACTGTCCCACATTTCCGGTGCCTATTTGCCTGCAACCCACTGACTTGTAAATAACCCAGAGAACTCCTCTTGTCTAGACACTGCACAAAGGACAAGGCTTTTCTGTTGTCATAGAAGTCCTATGTACCAGGGTAGCAGAGAGAATTCTTCAAAGCATATTTGTTTAAGTTACTTCACGCTGTTGGCTGCTCGAATAGCAAGTGAGAACGAGGATAATGCCAGTCATTTTCTGCTGCGTCACCTCGTGTTCTCGGTCTTCAGCCATGCTCGTGCCCCATCAGAGGGGCAGTGGGACAGCAGAGACAGCCTGGCAGCGGTCTCATACCCTTCCTGTGGGGTCCTCTGTCCTGTGCTACGACACCAATGACAACATCTAGTCCTTGCAGCTGGATAACAGGAATGCTTCAACTCAGTTTTCTGAAGTGGTAGCTTTTTTCCGAAAAAAAGTTGTCTTTTGAAAGACATAGAGGATAAAGAAGTGTGACGCTCAGGGTATGCGTGATGAACACAGACTGAATGAAATATTGTCCAAAATGACTACAATTGAATGCAGATATTGGTATCTGTATCTGTAGCATCTATATTAGCATCAGTCTGGCAGAAGGAAGATTACATAGGAAAGTGTGACCCTTGCACAAAGCCTTCCTGCTTTTTTTCTTAGCTTAGCAGACATTAAAGATGTGTTGGGATAGAAGGAATTTTCACATACTTATTTAGAACTTGTAGGAAAATGCCAAGAATACCTGTGAACTTCACCAGGCCTTGACGGTTATTGTATATTTTAATGACTTAAAAAAAAAAAAAAAAAAAAAAGCAGTAAGCAACATGGTGGGGGGGAATAATTCTAGCAAATCACCTAAAGGTTGCCTTGCAAACATATATAAAAATCAGAAGAAATATGAGACTAGGTTCTGTACAGACATGGGCTGATTAATAGCACAACAAAAATCATGTTTCCTTTTTTCTTGAAATGCTACCTCTTTCATTTTTAAAAGACATCCTAATTATTAATCAGAGTTCTGTTCTTCTTTGTTTTTCCTTTCCCTTTATCGTAAGGGAACATTGATATATCCATTCTGCCTCTGTTTATTATTCCATTTTTGGAATCAGACAAAACATTCATATCTTCCTCTGGTGCTCATTCTCAAATAACTGCTGTTTAGTAATGTGAAAAAGTTTCCGTTTGCCCTTCACAACTCAGTGAGCTGTAAACACTGAAGTAATTGAGCCACCCACACCCTGGTCTGCAGGTGATGAGAGTGATGTATTTTATTAGCATTTAATTAAATTGCAAATGCTATGCTAAACTGCGAAATTGCTGGCAAAAGTTGAATAACTGGATTAAATTACACCCTTATTTAAAAGCAATAAATTAAAAAGATTGTTGAGCAATCTGGAGAAAATATATTCTTCAAGTCTCTTGAAGCAATTAACCTGTGCTCTGCTGCTTTTAAAAAATTTTAAAAAATTATCCCTCAGCAAATATACTGAAATTTGAGGCTGTCGCAATATTAATTTCACACCTTTGTAGTTTAGGTTAATGACTTCTGATTATAACAATGAAGATTAAATGGATCTCATTCATTCTGTAGTAGTAAAGAGGTAATATACACTTGCAAAAATTGCAAAATTAAATTTTATACTGTTGCATTATGACTCAGGGAGGGGTGTAATAACTTCCGTTTATGAAAAAGTTAATTCTGTTTCTATTTTTGGGGAACACTGAATGATTTGACTTATTCCCATTTACTTATCTGAATGCGTGCCTTAAGAAGTCTAATTATGCAAAAACCATTTGATATGCCTTTGTTTAGAACTAAATATTTCCAGTTAAAATTTATAACTATCAATAAAAGATGCTGGCTACTACAAAGAATGTTGCAGCCAAGTAGAAAGAGAAAGAATATTCTTGGGAGACATGAGGGATCCAACATCACATTTTTCATTTGAGGGATGTAACAAAAAAGACAGAATAATAAAAATTTTCTAGTTGCAAAATAAGGAACGGTGGAGGAGAATTGGGTTTCCATCCAGAATTCTTTTTCTTTTCTAGGATTAGAAACAAAAAAAACCCCCATATGTCCACTTGTAAGTGGAGTAGTGGGGGAAGCAAACAACTTCTGCAACTGCCTTCATTCAGCTCTTCTAAACTGAAAGCCTGGGCTCAATTTCTGTAGGTATTGTTTCTAAAATATTAAGTTAACTATTTGAGGAGTTGTTTTTTTTTTTTAAATCAGGATGACATCCCACTGAACATCACTTTAAATTAAAATATTTTCTTTGGGGTTTTACTCTTTTGCTAAAGCTCTTTTTTAAGTAAAAAAAAAAGAAAAGTAGCAAGTGCATGTTTATTGCACAAAGCTAACGTTCTATTTCTAAATGGCTCTGAAAGTGAGGAAATTGCAATTTCATTTTTGTAATTGTATATTTTAAGTTGTTTTAAGAAGTTCAGTCTTTAATTTCATACTGAGCTCTCTGGAATACTGGGCTGATTTATTCTAATGTTGTTTAAGTCCTCTGAGTATTCATGGACTCGTGTGACTTGTAACTGATATTAAGGAGGAATACTAGGTATTCTGCACCCATGCAAACAAGGGCCTAGCAACAAAAAATGAAGTGCTTTTTCTTTTTTCATTCTAAACTGGAATCCTTTTTAAAGAAGTCTTCTCAGACCTGAATGCTTAGCAATTCTGAAAACCAACTCCTTAATGCTGTCTATATTTGGAGAAGAAAAAAATTGTGGGACTCTAGATAATTTATAGAAATTAAGTTCAAAATCACAATAGTATGCAAATGGGCACTGCATGGTAGAATGTGGGGGACATGGGAAGTCTATCTTTTTCTAAGTAAAATTAATGTAATTATTGTGTGCTTCTGGATGCTAACCACGAGAGTTCTGAATATGTTCAGGAACGGCTCTAAAAATACCAGATTGCACTGCTTATATACTCAAGAGTCATAGTTTTTAAATAAATATCAATATGTTAAAGAAGCACAATGAATGTTGGCAGAAACAAGGTTAATCTCATATTGCAGTTTAGTCACTTGAAGTAAGAAATATTTAATCTTGTTTTATCTAATTTCATACTCTCCTACAAAAGATTTCAGTGAGCTTGCTAATGATTATAACTTTCCTTTTAGGTATTTCTTTTTGTGAAATTGCAGCTATGTGATGTGGTATTTAGACAGTTGTGTAACTTAACTGAAAATGCAGGGGAAAAAAATAATATCAGCGGTAACTCTAATCCAACAAAAGACCTGGGCACATTCGGGTTAGTCTGTGCAAAACTCAACTTCTAAACAGATCTTGTGTGCGGGCTCTACATGCTGCCTTAGACAAGGAGTCCAGATACATGTGGATAAGTGTGCGCACACACACACAAATTTTTTTTTTTTTTAAACTAATATGCAGAATGATCATAGACCTCATTTTTATATCGTTAATGCTACCCACTAGATGCTTTGGAGTGTCAGTTGGAAAACAGGAGGGAGATCAAATTAGCGTTCTTATTTCAGGCTATAGATACATCCGTATATATAATATGCTGGCCAGTTGTACTGTGTATGCCATGAAGTATTCTGCATCCCACAGACATTGACAGCTCTGCAATTCTATCCGTGATTTGAGATAATTGAAAATTATGTGATCTAACTCAGAGGAAAATTTTAAACTCAGGGGCTGCCAGTAAAGTGTTAGGTCTGTCCAGCCCAAATTGCCAGACTGACAAGACAAGAAAAAGAAATATCAACAAAGACTTAGTGCTGGTCTAGTGAACATGCCACTAAAATGTAAGGAAGGGTCCTGGGTATTTACGTATTCCAGATTACCTGTTTCTAAGGAATCTTCGTTAATAAGATTGAACTGAAACCTGCTCATTTTCTAAAAAGTTAAAGCACAGAAGCAAACAGCTTAAGATTCTTTTCTCAAACCTTGCTAGAGCAGGCTAACTGTGATACAAAGGAGAAATGATAAATATTCTGATTCAAAATCTGTTGAGGACAAAGAAGAGATACTCATTAGTTTAATAGACCCAGGACTGGGTTTGGGATGAAGCAGCAATTAAGTCTCCAAACCCATTAATTCTGATTTAATTAGGCTCTTTTTTTTTTTTGCTTGCTTTTTTTTTTTAACTGGATAATATTTTGTTAATTAATAACTAGACTCAGATCAGCTACCTTTGTAAAGGTTGTTGAAAAGCCATTGGAGAGTAATAATTGTTAAGCTGTGTTGACTTATAATAATGAAGGCATTAAGAAATGTTGCAAACTTTAGATCTTTTAGTCTTGGAATACGAATAAATTAAGGACTGGGGAAAAAACCTTTGGGAAATGATAAAATCATAGAATCATCATAGAATAGTTTGGGTTGGAAGGGACTTTTAAAGGTCATCTAGTCCAAACCCTCTGCAATCATCAGGGACATCTTCAACTAGATTAAGTTGCTCAGAGCCCCATCCAACCTGACCTGGAATGTTTCCTGGCATAGAGCATCTACCACCTCTCTGGGCAACCTGTGCCAGTCTTTCACCACCCTCGTTGTGAAAAAATTTCTTCCTTATAACTAGTCTGAATCTATCCTCTTTTAGTTTAAGATCATTACCCCTTGTCGTATTGCAACAGGCCCTATTACAAAGTCTGTCCCCATCTTTCTCATAAGTCCCCTGTAAGTACTGGAAGGCTGCAATAAGGTTGCGCTGGAGCCTTCTCCTCTCCAGGCTGAACAACCCCAACTGTCTCAGCCTGTCCTCATAGCAGAGGTGTTCCATCCCTCTGATCATTTTTGTGGCCCTCATCTGGACCCACTTCAACAGGTCCATCTCTTTCCTGTGCTGAGCACTACAGACCTGGACTGCAGGTAGGGTCTTGACAGAACAGAGTAGAAGGGCAGAATCCCCTCCCTCGACCTGCTGGCCACGCTGCTTTGGATGCAGCCGAGGATACGGTTGGCCTTCTGGGCTGTGAGCACCCATTGCCAGCTCATGTCCAGCTTTTCATCCATCAATACACCCCAATCCTTCTTGGCAGGGCTACTCTCAATCCCTTCATCCCCCAGCCTGTGTTGATAGTGGGGATTACCCTGACCCAGATGCAGTACCTTGCACATGGCCTTGTTGAACCTCATGAGGTTCACTCTGGCCCACTTCTTGAGCTTGTCCAGGTCCTTCTGTATAGCAACCTGTCCCTCAGGTGTGTCAACTGCACCACTCCGCTTGGTGTTGCCTGCAAACTTGTTGAGGGTGCACTCTATCCCACTGTCTATGTCACTGATGAAGATTTTAAAGAGTACTGGTCTGAATAGGGACCCCTGAGGGACACCAATTATCACCAGTCTCCATCTGGACATTGAGCCACTGACCACTACCCTCTGGATGCGACCATCCAACCAATTCCTCATCCACCAAACAGCCCACCCATCAAATCCCTATCTCCCCAATTGAGAGAGAACGATGTTGTGGGGGACCATGTCAAAGGCCTTACAAAAGTCCAGACAGATGACTTCCCTTGTCCACTGATGTGGTCATTCCACCCTTGAAGGCCACTAGGCTGGTTAGGCAGGATTTGCCTTTCGTGAAGCCATGTTGGCTGTCTCGAATCACCTCCCTGTACTACATATTTCAAATAGTTGACGCTCTGTCAGTATATGCCTCTTCAATGCTTTCAGCAAAGAGATGGTCATCTATTACAGTCATACAGACTTTGTATTTCTAAAATTTTTAGCTGCAAGGAATAGAGTCTTGGACTGCACCGTTGTATTCATGTAAAGTGACATCAAAGTTTGCACTGTAGATGAAAAACCTAATCATGAACTCCTCTGAGAGCAGAGTCTTGAAATATGTGCTCTATTCTATTAGTTAAAGAAAAGGTTTCTTTATGTTTCCCTACCTAGCAATATGTCCTTTCAAGACTCCTACTTTTTAGCTTTTTCTTTTATAAGGACCTTGTTATTTCAGTAAGTTATTTTCCATAGGCAAGCCATATCTGTTCTTTAATCTGCTGCAACAGGAACAGGTACAGAACAACAGCTAGAAGTTACAAGAGTTCTTCTAACTACACTTTTAAAAATAGGTGCTATATGTCCTATGTAGGTTCACAAAATAGAAAATTTGAAAAGAATCAGGGTTTGTTTGAATACTTCATCTAGGATAAGTGCTTACCTTCAGACTTGTGCCTGTAGAGGAAGCTGATATCCTGGATTATCTTTAAAGATTACCATAAATGGTGCATTGAAATTGTAGTGACCATAATTTATATATGTCTCTCTGTGGAAATATATTCTTCTTCTACCACTGTCATCATTCTTCACATGTTTTTTATTGACTGTAACAAGGCTCTTTAGAACTTGTAATCAGACACAGTCAATAAACTCTGCTTGAAGGTTTTCTGTTATGCATTGGCAGAATGCTAATTTATTTAGCTAGGCTATGTCTCAATGCCACGCATAGGCTGCATGTTTCTCTTGCCTGGAAGACACAGAACTTGTGTTGGGTCAGAAGGTTAGTTGGCAACCGGTGCACCCATACAAAGGACTTGAGAGTAGAAGTGGTTTCTCCTTTGCTCTGTTCATTAAATTGCTGTTTTATGCAGGAGATGAAACTGCTGGGAGTAGGTGATTTACACAACAACAAAAAGAAAAGGCAGATGTGTCCAGTCATGCCTCATAGCAAACTTCCTTGTGCTAGGCATAAGAAGGGAGTCAGAAAAGTTCAAACAGGCTGGACGGCATTTCATTCCCTGAACTGCTCTTTGAATAACATAACTGTGTGTTGTACCTTACATCTAAACCGCTCGAAAAGAATTAATTAATGATGTCACTTACTAGCGACAGAAACTGAAATGTGTAAACCTACAAATACCAAACAAAGGCAATTATCCTCTGCTTTGGTTAACCAGCAGTTTTAAAATAGTAATATGCTCTAAGTGGTGGTTAGTTGCTTGCCTTGCTGCTTTACTGCTGTAACATAAAACACCCAAGGAACAAAACATCCAATTCAAAGGTCTGTGTTAATTTAAAAAAAAAAAAAGTCTTTCAATAAATTTTTTTACCTCAGTTGGATGTATTCCTAGAGAAAAAGAAGAAGTTCTTTTAATACTGGCTTCTTTTGTGGCTTGTCATTTTGTTTTTTCCAGTAACTGAGTTTTTTTCCATCGATGAAATATTGTGTATTCCAGTTTTGATGTTATTCCAAAACATAGTTCAATAAGATCTGCTGAGGATTACTGAGGCTCCATCTGTTCTCACCATGAATAGGAAATACTACAGATGATAGTGAGCAGATGTATCCTGACTGTTACAGTCATGCTCAAAAACATTGAAATATTGGATTGAAAAGGCAAAAACATTTTAGTTCTATACAGAGTTCTCCTATATTTGCCAGACTCTATGTATGTGTATCAGGTATCTCAAAATGATTTTACTTTTCTTTAACAGTCTCCAAAAAGTTTTTTTTTTCTTGAAATTAGCATTATTCACAGACCAGGACAGAAGTTAATTTCACATCCAGTCCAGAATGACGTGTGAATCCTGTGTTCAGTTTTGGGCCCCTCGCTACAAGAAAGACATTGAGGTGCTGGAGTGCGTCCAGAGAAGGGCAACGAAGCTGGTGAAGAGTCTAGAGAGCAATCCTTATGAGGAGCGGCTGAGGGAACTGGGGTTGTTCAGTCTGGAGAAGAGGAGGCTGAGGGGAGACCTTATCGCTCTCTACAACTACCTGAAAGGGGGTTGTGGCGACGAGGTGGGCGTTGGTCTCTTTTCCAAAGTAACTAGTGATAGGACAAGAGGAAACGGCCTCAAGTTGCATGAAGGGAGGTTTAGATGGGATATTAGGAATAATTTATTCACTGAAAGGGTTCTCAAGCACTGGAACAGGCTATCCAGGGAGTCACTATCCCTGGAGGTATTCGAAAGACTTGTAGATGTGGTGCTTGGGGACGTGGCCCAGTGGTGGACTTGGCAGTGCTAGGTTAATGGTTGGACTTGATGATTTTAAAGGTCTTTTCCAATCTAAATGATTCTACGATATTTTAGCAACTTATTATCTACAAAATTATGCCCATGATTCCTTTTTCTCTGGCTTAATACATTTTGAGGAGGTTTGTGTATCTTGGATTTTTAATTGTTTTATTTTAAGTGCAGAAAGATGAACACCAATCTAAAAATTTATATTTGTCAGTGTGGCGGATGCTCTGAAAAAGATGCTTGCTTTGTGCTGAGTAGAGGAGGGGTTTGAATGCAGGTCTTTCCCTCTTAGCTGAATATCTGAAGCCGCAGCAATAGAGACAAAAGAGTAAGAGTGTTCCCTCTAGTTCTGAAAGTGTAACACCACAATCTCTATGATAATGGATTATTTTGCAAAAGTTGAAAAGCAGCGAGCACTGGCACATGGAGCACGGCTGCTTCTCTCCCTGCCGTCCTGCAACAAGGAGGCCCCAGCACCCAGCGTGCACCCCAGCACCAAACATGCACCCCGGCACGCAGACTTGTGCACATTACTGTAGCTTCTCTTCAACTCCAGGGCCGTTCAGGCCCCACGCCTGCTCCCCTCGGAGGCTGAGCTGTTGCAGTAGCAAGTCTTAAAGCGAGTAGCTGAGTTGAAGGATGACGAAGTCTTTGAAGGATTGGTGTTTCTGCTGAATTTGTAAGACTGACAGATATAATTCTTGCCCCTTTAGATCTGGGGCTGTGGCTGTTGGGTAATTTGGCCTGTTTCATACAGGGGTCAGAGCCTGTGACGGCTGATTTTGGTTTATGACACTGCTCGTCAGGTTAGAGGTAGAGAGATGAATTCAAGGTGGCAGAAGTGTAATGAATGTACTCCGACAACCAAGGAGATGGAGAACCTCTCTTACCGGAGGAAGCCGAAAGAAGCTGATTCATTTAGCACAGCAAAACAGAAAGCAGGAGTGAGATAGGATAAAGAGGCAGAAAAAATTATATCTAAGGTAGATGATTAAGTTGGAATAAATAAGAGGTTAAACTGTCTGAGAATCAGCTTATGCTGGACATTGATAAAGCTCTGAGATAATTTTCAAATAGGAACAGGAGGAGGAAAAATAAAAACATTTTAAAGAGGAGTTTCATCAATTCATAAAAGGATGGTTGAATGTGTGGTGGTAATGATAAATGCTTGCTTTCAGTGCTGTATTTCTGTGAAAGTTAAAATCAATCTTTTTGCAACTAGCTTCAAATATTTTGATGCTGGGGGATTTAACATTATAAAAGTGTTACTTAGCTCCCTGAGAAATCTGCCCTGATGGAGAACCCAGGACTCCTGTTCTGATGATCTCCTCTTCATTTTCTTTTGAACATCACCACCCTCTTAGAAGAAATGCTTTGCCAAATACTTTGAAATTTTCCAATTAATTTTATAACTCTCCTACTTTAGGCATGCCCTTCTCTTTTCTCTGGTTTTCCAAAGTGAAGAGGATACACAGTAATATCGAATGATTTTATTTTAGATAAAGTTCATCTTTAATAGTTGTCTGTCTATGTAAAAATGTGATAACTAATGGAATTAAAAACAAAGCCTTCTGGCTCAAACAACTCAATTATTTCTTTGTAAGTGTAATATTGTTAATTTGAAAAAAAAATCTAACAATGATGAAAAGAAAGAGTTGCACCGTGGGAAAAGTTGGCAGCCATCATTCTAATGGTGCCACGTGCTATTTCCTTAAGGCCATAGGAGGGAGTTTAAACAGTGTGATGAGGAATTTGTGGGATAAAAATCTGTAGCTAGACTGTATTCAGTACCTTCACTGCCGTTCCAGCAGCCCACATGCTGTAGTGTGAGGCCACCCAGGCTGCTATTCCGGCTCTGTAAACTTGGTTTCTCTAAACATTGATATAATAAACCAATGGCACTTGAACAGTGGGATTCAGTCTAATTTTGAATATTAATAAATTTCACAGTGTGGTGATTCAATTAATTTTGACTGTCTTCTAAAAATATAATCTGAAATGTAGGACTTTTTTTGCAAAAAAATTAGTAGTCTGATATTATGCAAATCCTAATTTCAATTTTTTTAACTTTCATTTTTGCCTTCGTTTTCTCATGTATAAAGTAAAGAAGGGATGAATAATTAGCTGGCTCTTTAGTGTTCTTTTAGCTCTATAAATGAAGGAAGTTTGAGAAAAGTGCAGTGTTACGCAGTTAACTCATTAGTAAAATAATGATCCTTCACGTTAATCATTATGAATCTATCCTTAGAGTGAACTGTGGTGGCCAAGAAAGTCAAAAATTTGGCATCTACAGAGGGACTGAGATAATTTTTTTGATCTGTCCGTTTTTTCAAGGAGTCTTGATCTTAGAGGAAACAGTAGTGATTTGTTGTGCCACATTATAAGATCCAATCATAAAGTCAATGATTTTTCCACAGCTTATTTCCTGCAGTGTTATTTGGATAGAGAAATTTGTCAGTAGCTTGTTGCTTGATGCTTTAACCTGTTTTCATTTTACCAAGACTTTTGAAAAAACAACACAAACAAACCCCTTCCATTTCAAACTCAATACATGAATTGTGTTTTGGTGGTTTTTCTGTAGGTTCTTTTTCTTGTTCTTTTTATACACAAGATCTAACCTAATTGTAAGAAATGTATTTCCCAGTGTTTGATCATGAACTCCTTCCAGTTTTACATCTGAATAAAGAACAAGCAATTCTGGACATGTGCATGGGCTTGTAAATACCAAGTAGCTTGAAGTCTAAAAGACTTCTGAATAAGGTGTTCCTGACGAAAAAGGAAAAAAACCTAAAACACTTAAGTGGAAACTTAGCTTTACCTAAAATAAATTGATAAAGAAATTGGAGTCTCCTTGAATGTTGAAAAGCTAAGATTCTACTTGAATTAATTTTTCAGTGTACTGTGGGGTTCAAGTCAATAGGGACCAACTTTTCCTGAATGATGTATTTCATATTATTTATTTACTATACAGCTAATTCAGCACTTGAGATAAATTATAAAGCTGCAGCATGAGCCACACTCTTTTTCTAAGCTTGCAAATGGCAAAAGTTTCCTGGCATTAAGGGGAAGCTCACATTTTTGTAGTAGAACTAGGAACAAGATTTTACAAATAATAACAAGATGCTATAAGTAATATTCTGTGGATCTGAACGAAAGTGTACTGGACTATATTCTGAAACAGTGATTGCAAAATATTACTATTCTTATGTCCTTTGGATGATATTTTGAGTAAGAAAATGTCTATTTTTAGTGACAATACAAGAAGACAGTCAAGCAAGGAATGCGGTTACTTGATACTGTTATTTTAAAACCAGCCATTGCAGGATGAAAGGAATTTTTATATAAATGGGTTTGTCTTATAACTTCTGCAATTTTATTCTTAGCTCAAAACTTGGATCAATTGCATTAAGACCTTCTAATGTTTAAATATAAAATGTTTTTTTGTTTTGTTCTTTTTTTTAGTCTTAACTGCAGTCTTACATCACATGTCTTGCAGACTTAAGTGAAAAAAGACAAATAGAGTGCAAGTGTCCCATTCTATAAGTAATGCTCACATGTAAATGCTCTTTTCAAATCTATAGGTTTGATCCTTTTATGGTGTTACTCGTGGCTTCTAAGACTATGACTGGCTGAGCTACTTAAAAAGCAAATCATACATTTGAAATTGAGTCTGTACCCCCTGCTTGTCTCTGTTTTGTTACATATTCATCAGAAAAGATAAGAATGAGGAAAAGGTCGAGTCACACTCTTCTCTTGGATAATATAGTGAAAACCAATGAAATTAGATATATCTATAAAGGACTTGATTCATTTATTCAGTTCATCAGTTTTATAGAATTTGTGTTCATTTTTCTTATTCAAGTGACATTAGGAACGCACTAAGAATTAAAGGAGCAGAACAACACAACTAAGATGTTTGGAGTATTTTTATTTTTTTTTCCCCAGCAGACGGGCTTGGCAGAAACCCTTGTACAGTCTAAAAGTCTACTTGGTTATTTCTCTGAAGACACACTTTTTTGGGGAATCTAATAAAAAGTAAATTATCATGCACTGTACTCCTACTTTTTCCTTAGCAACAGCAAAAAACAGTGCTTCTGCATCACTGGATAGAAATGTGCATATGCACTCACACATCCTGCAATTAATAGATAAGCAATATAGTGTTAAGCAGACTATATAAAAAT